>NC_052061.1:19806598-19917957 GCF_903992535.2 Arvicola amphibius | reverse complement strand
ACTAAATGGAACCTATCAATGGGCTTCCAGTTGGTTTCAATTAATTGGTATCATTGTAAAGAGTTGAAAATAAATAAGACTAAGGTTGTGGTATTAATTCCTAAAACCTCCCTCATAGGTTGTTGAGCCACCGATTCCTTCTCTACTAAGATCATGATGGTGGCAGTTCTTGTGCAGCTTCCTGTGCATACTCTTGTGGCCACTATGAGCCTAAGAGGGGGGAAAGGAACCTCTGCAATTAGCCTTTGAATGGTGTGTTATATTTGGTGTTTTCTTTATGCTCTTCCTGTTGGACCCTAGAGTCCAATCACTGAGGAGGATTCATCCCCCAAGAGACTGTCTCTCACCACCACAGCTGATGTAAAAGCATGAGGATTTTATTAATTCTGTTATGACAGGGTCTTCCAGCATTCGGGAGGCTAGAAAGACCCAGAATGGCTGGTACAGGCTATTTTTAAAGGGAAAAAACACAGAAAGAAGAGGTGTGTGTGGATTGTTCTTTAACTATTATGATTGGCTTATTCAAAAGGGCTATTACCAATAATTGGCTGGAGAGTGGTTGCCAGATGAGATGAGGTAAGAGGGAACATCTGAGGGTCACTTTGCCCCTCTCCCAGGGCCTGAGTCAGAACATCAGTCAGTGAGTCAACACCTAAGGGTTATCTTGCCCCTATTCAATAACTGAGTTCTATTTGTAGAACATACACAAGGACTCAGGGAGATGATGGAAAGTTTCCAACATCTCAGTACGTGCATGTATAGCTGTTATATCCTTGGTTCTCAGGGGAGGAGGGGGAAGCATTATTGCTGAGACTGAGAGGCTCAGGATTATCATAAATGGCTTAAGAATTGTCTTAAAGTTTTACATTTCCTGTCAAATAATCATTTTTCAACTATCTTCAAATTAAGCATTTGTAATTTGAAAGTTTGCAAATATGACCATAAGTTTTGCAGAACTACTTTAGTAATTAATTGATCAATATTTCCAGATATAGAGTCCTGAGGAAGAAAGGATAGCCTAAGGTATGAAGAGATATAGATGGGGCCAAGGATATTTTTTCTGTGCATATGTTTATGTACGTGTCCCTTTATATAAACATTTGCCTGTACATATATAAAAACAGATATATGTATGTATGTGTATATGTGTGTGGAGACCAGAAGTCAATGCTAGGTGTCTTTCTCAATTTTTTTCTACCTTATTTTTTGAGTCTGGTCTCTCACTAAACCCACAGCTTACCAATTCATCTAGACTAAATGGGCAGCAAATTCTAGGGATCATTTTCTTTCATCTTCCTAGTACTTAGGGGATACGGGCACATCCAGTTTGAAAGAAAATGGCCCCCAAAATGAGTGGCACTATTAGGAGATATGGCCTTGTTGGGGTAGATGTGGTCTTGTTGGAGGAAGCATGTTACTGTGAGGGTGTGTCTTGAGGTCTTGTTTGCTCGTTTCCCCACTTGTGACACTAGTCAGCTTCCTGTTGTCTACAAGATGTAGGACTCTTGGTTACTTCTCCAGCACCATGTCTGCATGTGTGCTGCCATGCTCCCTGCTCTGATGATAATGGACTTAACCTCTGAAGTGTAAGCTGCCACCTCAATTGAATGTTTCCTTTATAAGACCTGCGGTTGTCATTTTTATAATTTTTTTAAAAAAATGCTGCAAGTTCCCCAGTGGCAGTAGGCAGCAGAAAATGCTGTAGGTCCCAAATGGTGTAAGCAGGCCATGTGGTGCCAGACAGCGGGCTCTGGGAGCAGCCAGTCCCAGGCAGAGACGGTTGCCAGTCCCAGAGCGGTGGCTGGTCCCTAGGCAGGGAGACACATGGTGGGCGGGCAGAAGACAGAGACATGGAAAGACACGACATGCAGAGTGAGGTTGAATATTTATTCAGGGGGGTTATGAAGGGGGAAGGGAGAAGGGGGAAGCGGAGAAGTGGGGAGAGAGGCAGAAGTGAAGCTGCCTCTCTGAGAGGAAGATGGGAAAGAGAGAGAGCTCAGGCCGGAAGCTGAAGATCAGCCTGCCTCAGCAGATGGGGAGGAGTGGCGTGGCTTGTCTCTTAAAGGGACCAGGGACTAAAGCCATAACAGTCATGGTGTCTTTTCATAGCAATAGAATGCCCAGCTAAGACAGCCCTCTCACCTGGCCTCTTATGTGAGTGCTGAGATCTGAACCCAGGTCCTCATATTTATTCAGCAAGCATTTACTGACATGACCATTTCCCCAGAACCCTGAGGCTAAGGTTTTTGAAACCACAGGCCTAGATTTCCAGTTTTCAGAATTCAGGAAACTCTCCTTGATGAAGGCCCACCTTCCTTTCCCTTGAGAGAAACAACAATACTGAATAAAAGTCTTCCAAAGACTGACTGGGGAATGCTGCTGCCTCACAGCCACTTGCCTGATGTCAAGGTCTTACTAAACCTCTGACCCCCAACAAAAGGACTGAGTAAGCAAAGGTCAGGTCCAAGAGAGAGTTGGCATACTAACATGGAGAGATAACATGCTGGCTGGGCTGAGTGGCGTGCATGGATCCAGGTAAATGAATAAACAAGAAAGTTTATATAGGATTTCAAATGAATATACTTCATCATGAACATAGCAGCCAAGTTAGCAGTCCTCTTAAGTTGACCAGTTCATGAACATAGCAATCAAGTAAACAGTCCTGGATCCAAAGATACTAAGAGGTCAACGATCTCTGATATATCAGTCAAGTTCAGTCAACCATCTGATTCTGTAAATAAAATTGTAGAGGAATACACCTAGGTTTGTTTGAGATTTGGTTTTGAGCTGATTGGTTAAGATGGAGGCCATATGGATATAGTCTAAAATATTTATTATTCAATCCCTTTACCAAAAATCTATATCACTGAGATCAAAATGCTAAAATACTAGAGAGAAAGGCGTGCCAGTAGTAAGTGCAAGGTCAGAGTGAACCCATTGTGTGTAATTTGCTCACCCCTAGTCATAGGGCACAAAAATGCTTCCGTCACCAAGGCACTGATGTAAAGGCCACCAACATGTTGAAAAGTCCATACTGGTCCTCCTCTGTGAGGCAGAGATAACAGTGGAGGGTGCTGCATGAAAATTTGCTTTCCTGATCTCAGTGGCAATAATAGAATCCCAGAGGAAGAGAGAGCAGATGTTGGCACTTAACCATCAGCGATAAGGTGTGTTCAATTAAACAGCAAGCCTCTGAAGAAGTGCAGCCAGACTATTTTGGCCCAAGGGGACTTGTGCAGATAGTGAATTGATCACAGGCCTCCTACAAATGAAGCAGATGGGCTGCAAATGAAGGATTTCCTTTGCAGGATTAGCAGAAAGATTCTATTAGCAGAAATATTTCAGATCTGGGGATCAAAAACACTACTCACAATTAGTGAGGATCTAAGGCCCCTTCATTGTACTGCAGCCAGTTCACAATTCAAGTCCTCCCTCGAGCTTTCGGAGAGACCCAGGTCCTTGAAAGAGAGTCACATCCCAGTCCTGTGGTCACTTTCCAAGTTTGTTTACTACAGAAAGGAAAAAAAAATCTTAAAGACCTTCAGAAGTTTGTAAGAGAACAACGAATACCCACCGGATACCCACTAGAGGGATTTAGGAATTCTGTCAACTCTCCAACTATTGGTCCCATAGGTCCAGGGGAGAGAATGAGACTAGGGTGTTCATTCCACAGTTAGCTCTGTGATACAAGCATGCTCTGGTCCCTTTCCTTAACTCGACTGCACAGCTCCAGTCTTAGACCCGACTCTGTTTCCAGGGCCAGCTGTCCCCTTCTTCCTTCAGTGTGAGCACGATAAGCACACTTTGCATAGTGACTAGCATGCATGCTTAAACATCCACTATAAGCCAGATCTTCAGCTAGGCGTCTCGGTCAGGCTCATGTGTATGTCTGACAGCTGCCCAGTGTCCAGACGTAGCTTCATCTCTGCTCCTTGTGTAGCTCATCCTTCAGAAGGTTACTCCATGCTGGAGTGCCCCGCATCTAAGGTTGCGGTAATATGGAGGACTGCCTTTCCCAGCAGGGCTTCCTCCCTATTTTATTTGGATAGTGTCTCTAGGCCTGATGCCTGACTTTATTTAGAGGATGACTGGAGCTTGATATCTCTCCTCTCTCTCTCTCTCTCTGTCTCTCTCTCTCTGTCTCTCTCTCTCTCTCTGTCTGTCTCTCTCTCTCTCTCTCTCTCTCTCTCTCTCTCTCTCTCTCTCTCTCTCTCTCTCTCTCTCTCTTTCTCGTCTTTTTGGTTTTTCAAGACAGGGGTTCTCTGTACCTTTGGAGCCTGTCCTGGAACTAGCTCTTGTAGACCAGGCTGTCTTCAAACTCACAGAGATCTGCTTGCCTCTGCCTCCCCAGTGCTGGGATTAAAGGCGTGCGCCACCACCACCTGGCTTGTAGTATGATTTCTAATTGGTTTTAATAATAAAAACCCCCAATCAGATATCGGGGTAAATGTTGAAAAATTAGAGAGAAAAAGGAGCAAACCACAGCCACCACCTTTTACCTCCCCAAACTTCTCTGTCGAAAAGCGGTCAAGCTCCTGTCTCTGCCCTAGCTTATTACTTTCTCTCTCCGCCCAGCCATATCATTTCCTGTTTCCTCCTCCCAGGTGCTGGGATTAAAAGTCGGTGCCTCCACTGCCTGGCCTCTACGGTTGTCTAGTGGGCGGGCTCTGTGCTCAGATCTCCAGACAAGCTTTCTTTGTCGTAGCACAAACAAAACGACACCACAGACGGCCTTGCACCAGAGCTCCCCCGCAAACGCTGCAGGCATAGCGCTCAAGCCCCGCCCCTTTTCCACACCTTGGTATTTGAATAGGTGTGTCAGTAAAGTTCACCTGTCCTCAATCAGGTCCGCATATGTAAATTAGGTGCATTCCCTCCCTTGTTCCCTAGCCTCTTTTCCTGCCTGACCTGAACCCCATAAATCGGCCTTGGGGCTTCAATAAACTGAGCTGGCTCACTGAAGCTGACTTCAGGAAGTTTTTTTCTGGCAGACTTCCCCGACACTTGGGATCCACCTATCGCCCTGCCCATGCTGGGCCTGCTTCCCCTCCTGACCATGCCACGATAAGACGGGGCTTGAGCCTGGCAACTCCAGACACACATCTGTTGGCTGAGAGACACACAAGGAAGAAAATCCCACGAGTATGCACATCCCAGGCTTCTGCTTGTATCCCTTTAGTTAGCAAGGCTATCTATCGCTAAAGCGATCACAGGG
Source organism: Arvicola amphibius (assembly GCF_903992535.2). Lineage (NCBI taxonomy): Eukaryota > Metazoa > Chordata > Mammalia > Rodentia > Cricetidae > Arvicola > Arvicola amphibius. The sequence continues at coordinate 19,912,742 of NC_052061.1, read as the reverse complement.
TCAGTCCAGTGTCAAGACAGAGGGGGTGTAGTGGCAGGTCAGTCTTGAATAAAGAGCTCTGAAAAGCCACATAGCAAAGGAAATTGGGGTACAAGAGTAAAAATCTGAAGACTGAAAACCAGTTCATTCGTCAGCTAAATTTGAGCTTCCCTTCCTTTACAGATGGAACTCTTGTCTATTCGCTTAGAAGTCAAAGGGGGTTTCACTTGAGTTTACCCACTAACAAATCAAAGCTGGGAAATAAACCAGGCAGTCCAGCTTAGAGCACCCACACAGATAGCTGTCATATTGCCTTGTTACACACACAACCAAGGAACAAAGAAAAGCCAGAAAAGGCAGGCATTTGCCTATTCAAGTCTAGTCAAAGAGAGTGGAAAATAAAGCACAAGATGATGCGGGGTCCTCATTTAAAGGCAGAGCCTCAAGTAAGAGCAGCCCACAAAATGAAAGAGAAAGAGAAATATGAAGATTCAGAGATGAGAATTGGAAACATTAACTATGAACGACATGCCGAAGCCTGGAATTTAAATGTATTGCCTCTAGCTACATCCGGCCCTTGTTCATTTAAAGGAACCATTTAGATAATGGGGGACTAGGACCCTGTAGAAATGTTTATGGTTTGAACTTGAAATGTCCATCAGAGATTCATGTGTTCAAGCCTGTGGCCCCAACTGATGATGTCATTTAAAAGATTCTGGGAACCTGGGCGGGTGGCACCTTCCTGGAGGAAGTGGCCAGTGGTACCTTGCTAGAGGAAAGAAGTCACTGGGAGAGGCCCTTAGGTGGTAGCTTGCCCTGGCCAGTACCTGTCTCTATCCCCAGTAAGGTGATCCCTCTCTTCCCCCACAGCCCCCTAACACTAGATGTTCTGCCCAAGCATGCAGGCTCCAGCGTGAACCCTGAGACTGTGGACCAGTATAGGTCTCCCTCTTTTGAGCTATCCTTTCAAGGTTTCTGGCACCAGTGATAAATAGGAAGCCAGTACATGTCGGACAGCCACGTAGACATTCTCGGTTACTATGACAATGTGGCTGGCTCCCTTCATGCCATCCCTGCCCTATTTCCCTTATCCACACCTGGCGGCGTTGTCACGTAGACCTCTCCTCCCCTTCATGTCCTTGCTGTCTTCCTTCTCGTCTCTTAGCCTTAAAGCTACATCTAAAGTGAACTAATGGATGTGTCCTAATATTTATGTATTTCAAGAGTTGCCCTAGTGGGTTGCTAAACACCTCAGTATCCCCCCCCCCTTCATCTTCTCATTGGATTGGAGGATCAGTCTGAGATTTCTTAATTACTAAATACTAAGAATCTCAGAGGCCAAGCTGAACCGGGGAAGACACAGCTTATAACATAGGTCACTGCCTTCACCCACAGAGCGTTCTTATTTAAACGTTATTTCGCATTTCATTTGGGTAACTTGAGGGAAGCGGTATATGGCTATGTTTAAGTCAAAGTAAAAAATGGAAGACCATGCTTTCTCCCAACTCTTTCAGGTTAAGAGTGACAGTAAGTAGAATAGAGACGAGGGCGCGGCAGGCTATTCCCTACACTCCACATTGCGAAATTACACATTGTGGTGGTGTAGAGAGCACTTACACGAATGTCTCTAAATTTCCTTCCATCATCAGAAAAACCTACGCCTGCAAACATGAAGAGGCTACAATTTTCCTCGAGTCCTTGTTAATGTTTGAGTTTTAACAGAATACCAGGCATGAGCCACAATGAAACGTCAGCTCTAACAATATAAGAAGATTTAAAATCCTCTAGCATGCCGAAGTGATGGATAAGCCTTCATACAAAGTCTGCTCCGTTAAGGCATTCTACATTCTGTGTAATGGTGCATATATTGCATTCTATAGTCAGCGAAACATGTAAGCCGAACATCCTCAGACAGGGAAATTATAAAAATATTGCAGCCATGGAACTTTTCTGGCTACAAACAACCTCCTTTATTAACAAAATAAATACAGCACATTCAAACCAGGGCTAAAAGAAGCTGTTGCATGTAAGGAGAGCATCTGGGTGTCACAGCCACCTCCATTCTCCTCCCCCAACTCCCCTGCTATCATCATCCTGACCTGGGGTACAAAAGCTTGTTCCCCATTTCCTGCTCTGATCCAAATCCAATTATGCAAACCACAGCTGAAATTACACTGAAACAGGTAAATGAAATTTATGAATTGAGGCTCATTAACAGAATGTACTCAGAAATAGCATAAACTAGGTATCTGGTTAATGGCTGCAATAGTTTGAAAATAGCACCACGTATTTTTAAATCCCAGTCATTCTCTCAGGCATTGAATTCAAAGCTTTCATTTCTTTGGGTGGGGGGAAACTATAATGTTTTTCTATTGGCTATACCTTCATGGCTACACCGGAATCCACTGATATTTTAGCTACCGTCTGCACCCTGTGGCCCGCAGTCAGCACCCTACTGCTCAGCCTGTGGCCTGGCAGGACTTCTGGTCCTGGGTCCTGCTGGCCCCAGCACTGCTACTGCCACCAAAGTGGTTTTTAATTAACTCTCTGTTGTTTTTTTCACCAATGAAGACTCAGGAGTCAGATGTTGGGGTGAAAACTTGCTAGCTCAGAGAAGCCCAGAAGCAATCAGCTGACCTTCCTTTTTGGCTGGATACCCAGCAAGAGAGCGTCTCTCCAGCTGTCCCAAACTAAAAAGACCGGGAAACTCCAAGTTCCTCCCTACTCCTTCCTGTGCATCTCTCAATTTGTCTTCCTGGCTCCTCCGTAGATTCTATTGATAGTTCCTGTCAGCTAGTTGCTGGCTCTGTCCCCAATCCAAGGTTGATTTTATTAATACAGTTTCTGGTTTCACAGTGTGATCAAATATCCTGCAACACTATAATAGCTAGAAAATAGGGAAAGCCTAGCCCCCTTCAAAATTTCCTTCCTTTAGCCACGCCCACGCCATGCCCAGCCCTGCAGTTCTTTCCTCTAGCCACGCCTACGCCAAGCCCTTCAGAAAATTCCTTCCTCTAGCCACGCCCACACCATACCCATGCTCCACACTTTCCAAAACTCCCTTTCAAACACAGAGAAACAGTTTGGAAGACTTGTTTTTATTTTTGTTTTGTTTTGTTTTTAATTATGAAATCGAGATACCCATGAAGAAAACATTCCACCCAGTGGCTAAGCCTCCTATAAGGAGAAGAGAGGAGGGAAGCATGCAGGGAGCACACTGGAAAGACCTTGACACTGGAGTTGGGCTCATTTTCTAAAGAAAGTGATGTTGGGTGTTGAGGTGTGGGTGTCAGGGTGGGGGTGGGGGGTTAGCTAAAGTATGAGTTCTGTCCTCTCAGCAGGAAGCCTCTTGGTTTGTGCTGCTTTAGAAAGCCTTCTGAGAAACCTTGGTTCTCACTCACAGTACAGGTTATAACCAGATCCTTAGCAAAACTGCAGTTCTGGGTGAAGGAAGTGACTGGCCAGCCCTCAGTTCCACAGTTCTGAGTCACAGGAACCAATGACGAGGATGCTCACCAGCAAGACGGCTGGAGGACCCAGCTTTAATGACTGAAGTACATGTTCTTCTGTACAACGTACTCAGAGGCTAAACTGTGCCGAGACACAATGGGTAGAATCAGCAACAGTCATAATGTGCCTCGGCACGCTAGATAAGACCAGCAACGTCTGCAGAATGAATGAGGAGGCTCAGTGAGCAAGCATGGATCCCTGATCTTGATCACACAGAGGAAGACTCACCACTACAGGGGCATTCTGCTTCACTGCCACCCTAAGGGAACCCAAGCTTCCCCTCTTGAGAAGCAGAGAGGTAAAAAACTTTTGACAGAATGGAAGCAACTTTTGGAAGGGCATGAGCTTTGAATCAGGAGTTATTTTATCCCCGGAAAGCTGCAATAGACATAAAAGATGTAAAGGGACTCTTCGGTGTCAAAGGCAGGTGGTTATAGTTGTCAATCATTAACAGCAAGGGAAGCTGGGAAGACACTGAGTCCAGAGTGAAGCACAAATCACCAGTGTGTGTAAACCCTTGTTTGTAACTGTTAAGTTTAAATCCTGACTTTTAAGAGTGTGACTTCTTATAAGTCTTGCCTATGTTCTACAGAAAATATAGTGGGTTCACACACACACACACACACACACACACACACACACACACACACACACAGAGGGTAAGAGGTTAGTTCATGTCATTGCCACCCAGGAAGGTCCCCTGAACACTGTCCCATATTCCCTATTCTTGAACACAGGCAATAGCTAGAATCTTGAGTTTGGGGAGGTGGACAGGGTAGAGTCCAACCTGTACATGGTCTCACACAGTGTGACCCTAGATGGTGTCACCCTACCTGACTTAGTCTGCACACTCAGAGGGTGACAACTGCTCGCTGTTAGAAGCAGTTATGACCTTGCACCAAAGGCCTGGAAGAATCTGGGCATGGCAGCAGCAGCAGAGAATCAGACTCAGGGAGATGCACTCACCAGCAAACAGCAAGGCAAGCAGGCAAATAAAACTGCTTTGTCGCTTGTTCAGAACAGGGCCACACCCTGGGATGTGCCACCAGCTCTGAGAAAAGGTCTTCTCCTCACAGGAAACCCTCACCTCTTAGCACATCATATCCCATCAAGGTGATGGGCAAGATTACCCAGCACACAGAACATGATGTCAACGGAGCATGAGCTGCACAGAAAGCTGACGATACCCACTGTGTTTCTCACCAACACGGCTGAAATGCTGCCGAGGTTTGTCTGTCTGTAGCCTCACTCTACGGACTCCAGTAATATGATGATCTCTGGGAAGTGATCTGTTCTTAGCATGACAAGCCATCAAGCATAGAGCTGCACCCAAGGACTGTCACGGCTCCCCACACTCTGCACCTCGGTGGCTCGTGTGTAGTCTTGCTGTGCTTGGCTCTTGGGCTCTGCCATAGCAATGGGCTGGCCCTTACTTCCGTTGCCTGTCGTTCGCTGTCTTGAAAGCTCTACATACACCAACTCATGGCATCCCACCAGTCTTAGCAGATGAAAGCTGCCGTTGATGTGGCACAAAGAAGACATTGCAGGAAGAAGAGACCAATTATTTCCTGAGGCCATCAGCTGTAGATGGTTGAGCCAGGACTTTGAATCTTAGCCGCTCGTTGCCTCTTCTTGCAAACATTTCCTCTCTCCAGTCTCCGGCATCCCAGAAGTCCGTCCTCTGGAATGTTCCCTGCCATGTCTAGAGCGAGCAGCTCTGTGGACTTTTTTATTTGGTCTCTTCTTTGTTTTATTCCTTTTGTCTTCCCCACAGCTCGGGTTAGTGGACCACAGGCAGTCAATGAACACCACACTCCCATGAAGAAACGCACCGATCACCCTTCCTGGAATGTCATCGTGTGTCTGGGTCTGGACAATGTAGGCGTGTGCTCTGGGACTCCTCCGGTTTCGGCCGAATTCACAGCTGCCTCCCAACAGCTGAGCCAGCTAAACAGCCCTAAATTCCTTTCCCTGCAGACTTGACTCAGTGAAGCCTTCAGATATGTCAGCTGAATCCTGAAACATTCGGCAGAGCTGGGTCTGTGGATGCTCTAGTGCCTCACAGACTGGCCTCTGGCTCCTCTCTTCAGTAGACCTCCACAGGGCTGCAGAGCGGCACAGATGGCTCCACTGCGGACATCACGTCTGTTCACAAGGCCGTTACTGCGAGCATCTGGAACCCTGGAGCCAAAACACACTTGCCTGGCTGATTCCGAGAAGCCAGAGGTGTGCTGCTTTTGCAAATCCCCCGTGCTTGGAGTATCCAGCTTGTTATAATTTATAAAGGTGCCAAAGACTGAGACATTGAGAGTCTCAGGATACGCCACCTTGCAGCTTTAATAGATGATGCTACTGAGTCAGTATGGTTGATTGGTGTCCAAGACCCATCTGCATCATACTCATCTATAACCATGTATTAATTAATTAATAAATGATTATAATAATGTTATACTGGTGGGGAAAAAATCTGTACAGTTTGAACTAAGTACCGTGTGTGGAGATGAAAGTTTCCCTACATTACCAAAGGAGCTTTCCAGAAGTTCGGTTTCAAGGCATTAGATATTGGTGTAGGGCCTGGCGAGGCTCTGAGACGACTCTGGGTGTCCTGGGCAGGACTGTGCCGGGAGCTGGGTTCCCAGAGTGGCAGGGCTGAGGTCATGTAATCCCCAAAACACAGACTTACGGGGACGGGATGGTGCAGTGGGAGAATGGATCCACCTTGTCTCTTAGGAGTGAGTAAGCTCTTGGGAGGCAGGGTCAAGTAGGTTTTTATAAAAGAATGAGCCTGGCTCCTCCCGGTATTTTGCTTCCTTGCTCACATGTCTTCCTTCTGTGCACAGATGATTCCCTTTCTGTTTCTGTGCTCCTAGACCACAGCTGGATTGCAATGCCGCCCTGTTTAGAATTCTCACCTCAGAACTGTGAGCCAATTCCTCACATAAAAGCTACCTTTCTGTATTACCCAGCATCAAGGATTCTGTAACCTTAGCAAAAGATGTAATAAGGTGTGCATTCTCAAAACATCTGTAGATTAAAAAAGAGGAGCTGGACATGGTAACATACCTGTAATATTAGTGCTTAGGAAATTAAGGCAGGGACCTGAATTCCTGGCTGCCTTGGGCTACATAGATCTACTCTAAACAGAACTCCCTCCTCTCATCAAAAGAAAGGGTGATAGGGAGTGAATATATAGTCAGGGTTCTCTAGGGGAAAAAATCAATAAGATGAACATAGAAACATTCAGGTACCGCAGCAGCCCGAGTAGGCTCACAGTGGCAATCTCCCACTGGGGAGGCCAACAAGCTGGTAGTTTCTGTCCATAAGGCTTGGGTGCTTCAGTAGTCCCAAGAGCCACTGGTCCGCAACAGAAGCCTGGAAACGCTGGTTCTGGTATCAGAAAAGGGATTGGCAAGGTAAAGAGGGTAAATCAACTAGGAGTAAGAGGGAGAGTTGGGGGGTCAAAGGGCATCACCTTCCTTCCGCCATTCCCTTTTTATCTGGACTGCTCCTAGAAGGTGAGGCCCTCACTGAGGTAGGCTATTCACATTGTTTAAGTGGATCAGGCAAATTCCTTGGTTGAGGACCTCTTACTCAGATAAACCTAATGTGTGACAAGTAAAACCAGCCATCACAGGAGCGGGATGTCTCCTTGAACTGTGGGACAGAGATCAAGTTATCAAATGTGAAGGTCAAGTCTGGCAATAATAGAAAGTTTATGCAACTAATCCAAAGTCTAGAGCATGAGGAGTCTGATGTGCTCCTGGCAACACTCACCCCTGTCGCCTCTCGCAACTTCACTGCAGCTTTGATTCTGACCTCACAGGTGCATATGGTACCTCGCGTCCATATCGTTGTGCCCTGCAACCTGGTGAATGCTGCTTGAATCACCATGGCTCAGAGCTGAGACCGGGTGTGCTATGAATTGCAACATTCTGCTCCTATAGAAACAAAGTTTTAATTTTTAGAAAATATTTTTTCAATATTTTCATCATTCCTCAGCATGTATCAACTTACTATATCTTATAATGTATTTTTAGAATGTATGACTTTTAAAATTCCTGTTTGAGTTGCTGACTCTAGTTTCATTTTAAAAAATCATTAAATAAATATTGGCTTACAATCAGAAGAGAATTTCCAAATGTTTTTGAATCTGTTTCTGTGATTTAGCACTACATATTTATGCAAAGTGACATTCTCAGCATTGAATAACAAAATCAAAGTATCAGTCCTGCTCTACATCCTGCTGGATCAAACATTCAGCCAAGATTTAATTCTTTATGTAAAAATAAAGAAGCGCATGCATCTCATTGGCATGCAAATGTGCTTTCAGCTCTAATAAATGTGAAAAATGATATTTCTACCAAAGAATGGTTTTTAATGCCTTTATAGTAACAATAAATGTTTGATTTTTTAAGTTTGCATATTTTATACAGCTATACACTCAGGGTCAAGTATCAGACTCTCAGATTCGAAGGGTAGAAAGTACTATGAAGAAACTCTGCTCTAGAGACCCACAGAAAGGCAGGTTTTTGTTTTCCATTGCTAACTGCAGTTCATATAGCCACCAAGAACACAGTTGATTTCCTCATAAATAAAGTTTACACCTACGTATATAGCTAAATGTTTATAGACAAAACTGAATGAAAAAACTAATATGCATAAATTCACTTCATGCTCTAGTTTTGTGAGACAAGGTAATTTCAAGGAATAATTCTATGAAATATGAGCACTAAAACGTTAATTAATATTTCTATATTCTTTTAAGTGGCTTTTAATCTTTTCTTCAGTATTTTATTTATTGGCAATAAAGTGTAAGTATGCAAATTAAATAGCTAGCATATAATTATGATTTAAATATCTACAAAATGTTTATTATCATATTCTAAATTCAACTAAAAATCAAAATACTTTGCATAGTTAAACATGATTCTAAAGACATTATTTTTCACTAATATTTAATACTTGTAACGATAAAGAAGAAAAAGAACGTATGTCCTGAGTTTTCTTTTTTCTTTATGGCTGTGTAGTCCATGCCGGCCTTAAATATGTAATCCTCTTGCCTCCAACCTCCAAAATGCTGGGATTATAGGCATGTACCACTAAGCATTTACACTTTTTTTTCAATATATCTCAGACCGGGAAAAATATCTAGGAGAAGAAAGAATTACAATTTGAAAAGATCCTGGTGGTGACTGAAACAGGTACCGCCACCAAGCAAACAGCACAGACAATAACAGGAACGCTGGAAAGGACAAAAGCCAGGAAGACTAACATGGGCAGGTCAGAAGACAGGAAAGGACAGGAAGTCCAGGACACAGGCTGCTAATAGCTGGGAAGGGCTCAGAACCATGTGGTACTGATTCTTTATTCATGCCCCCAACAAACACGGAAACCAGCGGAACAGCTCGGTGGTGGAAGTGGCTGAGAAGATGGTGGGGATGGAATGAGTGTATTGGTTCCTCTCCTCAGGGCAAAGCACCTGACACAGCAAACTGAGGAAGAAGGAGCAGGCTCACAGATTGTATGAAGAATTTTAGCATGGAGGTAAGGGTACTGAATTTTCCTTGCCCATAGTTGTACGACTAGCATAATGAGGGATGACTAGTCTAGGGTGAGACAACCCTGTAGAGTCAGATGGTCAGCATGCCACAGAGATAAGGAGTTATTTAAGTTAACACCAGCACCAAAACTTGTGTCGACCATGTCGATGAAGGAAACAGATGCTGTCATATTAGGATCCACACGGAGAGAAAGCAAACAGTGACTGAGGGCACCGTGCTGCACGAGGCTTCCCGTAACCTAGGCTGGTTAGCTTACTCATTTCCTCTCTTGGGTAAGAGGCCACCATGCACAGGAAGAGATGGTCAAAGCTCATGCTTAGTAAGACCACTGAAGGAATAAAGGAGAATCATGCCTCAAACAAAAACAGGCATGCAGACCAATGAAATAAAACAGAGGACCCAGAATTAGATTCACACAGCTATGGTCACTCACAGACACATGCTCAAGAAAAGAAAGCCCCTGCCAACAGTTCTGGGGGAAATGGATAATCCACATGTAAAATGAAATTAGATCCATATCCATCTCTGCACAAAAGTCCAATTCAAAGTAGATCAAAGACCTCAGTATCAGACCTGATACTGCTAAGGGAAAATGCTCCAGGGTCCAGACACTGAGTGTCTCAAGAGCTCAGGAGCAATTCCAAGGACTTGCAAATGGAATTCAGTGAAGTTTTAAAAGCTTCATCATGGTAAAGAAGCTTATCATTAGGATGACCAATGTGCAAAATGCAGGGTTGGGGGGATCTTCATGAATTATATGGCCAACAGAGGATTTCATCTCTAGATTCTATAAAGAACTCTAGAAATTAAACACCATAAAAAGCATCTAAACAATAAATGGGCTGATGAATCGAACCAACAGATCTCAAAAGAAGAAATACAAATGGTCAACCAGTATTTGAAAATCAAATAATGATCAGCATCCTCAGCCATCAAAGATGCGTTGGCATTCTACCTCACCCCACCCACAATGCGGCTCGCAGCAAATGCCAGGGAGGGCCCAGGGAAAGAGAACTACACACTGCTGGTGGAAGGTAAGTGACTAGAGAAATCTGTTTGGGGTTCCTCGAAAACTAACAGGAGAACTACGTGGTGTAGCAAATGCTAATCCACTCATGCCTTTGTACCAAGAAGAACCTAAGCCATGTTACAAACACACTTGCACTTCCATATCTACCTCTGCGCTGTCCACAGCAGCTGAGACATAACTTCCACCAGGATGCTCATTAATAGATGAGTGGATGAAGAACTAAGGCAGATACGCAAGGAAACTTTACTCAGCCACAGAGAAGAATTAAATTGCATCATTTGCAGGAAAATGGATAGAACTGGCTATCATCATGCTAAGCAAAGTAGTTAAATACAGAAGGACAGATATTATTCTCTCTTCCATGCGTAGCATCTCAAGTAGCAGGCATAAAAGTAAAAGGGAGACCTGAGGGAGAAGGAAGGAGTCCCAAGAAAGTATGGAGCAAGAAATGTAATGGGGATGTGAAAGACGTATATGGAGTATGTATAATATATACATATAGGTGCACACATTATATATTATGTAGAATATTGTGTGTGTGTGTGTGTGTGTGTATGTGTGTGTGTTACTCAAGCCTTTTAGTTTCCCTAGAACAGAAAAATAATGATGACTGATATGTATGTGGTGGTCAGTAATGCCAGCTACTGTAGAAGAACGTGAATAAAGTAGTCCCACACTAGCTCAGAATTGAGTATAATAAATTATTTAGGGGAGACTCACAGATCACAGTCCTCTGCACAAATAGGGAAGAGGAACCAAATCCAGGATCCAGGCAAGAGAGGAGAGAAAGATAGTGGGCACCAGCATGCACCTTTTCCGTACCCAAGGCCACGCCCAACCTAGTCTAGCATCTCAAAAGCCTTTGGTTGAAGGAGGTTTCTCAGCAAGCTACTACTATTATAAAGTAACTCTGAGGCACCTCTTTGGATGCTGTTTGTGATAAACTAATTCACATAATGTGAGCAGCATTATCTTGACCAGCTAGCAAGCACCCAGGATTCCATGTCCATACTTAATACAAACATATGACTGACTTTGTGAGTTTGTATGCTACCCATTATGTCTAGTGCTTTTGTGGATGTTTAGAAATGGGTCCCCATGAGGCCTGCACTGCTGTCAGTGAGCCTCCTTCGGGGACTGTTTCTCTCAGTCTCCATGTGGCAAGCACTGCGTGTGTCTTGCCTGTGTAGTTCAAACACAACTTTCACAGTCCCAAAATGAGGAAGAGTCTAATGTGCCCTCCAGACCATGGGTTATCTTCAGAGTAAAATCTCCGAAATTCCTTGCAAAGATGGTTATTCTTTTCTGTTCACTTTTACCAAGAATACAGAAGCTTCCTCTTGTTCTAAGGTGCTTGGGCACTCAGACTCCCAAAGAAGCAAAGCAACCAGTGGATTATGAGTGCAGTTTCTCCCAAGCATTTACGCAGAAAGCACACGAATCTGAGCAGGCATTTGTCTCTCGGTCCTACAAGCAGAAAGGACATTTACTTGCTGTGAGAATGCTCTTTGCTATTCCTATTTTTAGGGACCAGGATAAAAAGGATGACATCCTACTCCCTCCATGCTCCCTCATGCAGGTGGTGAGGCAGCTAGTACTTCCTCAGCCACACAGAGCTCGTGCTGGTTTTACCGCGCCTGCCCAGTGAAGCATCTTCACTTGGTTCAGAAGATTGCTGGGATTTATCTTGCTGGTCCCTGTAGAATGCTTCAAATCCTCTGAGGAAGTAGCTACCACCCTACAATCAACACAAAATGGCCAACATGCTTATATAACGCCAAGAAGAATCTTAGAGCTCCTGTCTTGACCTCCCCAACTCCAGCTTAGGATGGATGCCAAGGCACTGTCCTGAAAAGCACTGAGCTATAGTAGTCAGCTGAAGTCTTGCTGGTGTAGTGTGGAGCCTCTCATTCCCATCATCTCTGTAAGTAAGTAAGTAAGTAAGTAAGTAAGTAAGTAAGTAAGTAAGGAGATGCTGACATTTTGTCACATTATCCTGCCCAAGAATACCCTGCTCAGGAAAGCTCTAGCCAGGAACCACGTGAAAGCATGCCGGAGAAAGCCTTTTTCCAAGATAAGAAGAAATAAGAACCACAAAGCAAAATCCACTTCATAAATGTCATCTGAGAATTCAAAAAAAGGAAAAAGCAACTTCAGCATAGATATTATTTTAGGTTAAAGAATATTTCACTCATTTCGTCATCCCATACACACTAATGCCCTATGTTCTGGGCACTGAGCCAGGTACTGGGGCTCTAGCCAGGGGCACATAGCAGGGATCCCCCTTCCCATGGTTAGAATCTGTTTGGAGCCAAGAAGGGAAGATGCTAATGAAGTTATCGGGCACACAAGCATGGAACCCTATGGTCGGGAGTGCTGTGAATGGAAGCGGAAAACTTCTCTGAGGGCAGGTGGCGACCACTCCAGACCGCCTCTGGGCACTGGAAGGAAGGTCCCCCAAGACAATGATGACAGCATAGAAAATACATTCAGAGCGAGAAGAGAAACAAATTGAAGGAAAGTATGGACATGAAAGCCACCTATTTCTTGGATGAGAACACTTAAAGTCAGTGTGAAGAGCGGGAAGACCAGAGACACCGCTTTCCATTTTTCAGGAGCTAGCCTTGGCTCTCCACGAATGAAGTGGCCTTGAGCATGTCCCTCAGTCTTTTAGACTCGAATTCCTTGCACACGCAAGCTGGACATACTATGATGGATTCTCTTGAATGTTCTTTCAATTTCCAAAGTTCGGTATTTATTTAATTATTCTCAGTGGCACTGCGAGACCTCAAACTAAAATGAAACAGGTAAACATCTAGCCATATGTAGCGAGGGGCTGTTGGCCAGCTTCCAGCCCCCCAGCTCCCAACCATCGGCTAGCTTTACCCGAAATAATTACACGGAAACTGTATTCTTTTAAATACTGCCTGGCCATTAGTTTCAGCCTCTTACTCACATCTTGACTAACCCATATCTAATAATCTGTGTAACACCATGAGTGGTGTCTTACCGGGAAAGATTCAGCATGTTTGACCTGGTGGCTAGCTTCATTGCATCTGTCTCCCTGAGGAGAGGAGAGGCGGTCTGCCTAATTTAGGAGAGGCGTGGCAATTGTCTGAGCCATCTACCTCACTTCCTTTTTCCTGTTCTGTCTACTCCACCTATCTAAATCTTGCCCTATCAAAAAGCCAAGGCAGTTTGTTTTTTTTAGCCAATAAGAATCCTCCATCAGCCATACACTTCTGTTTCGTGCAGCAAAACTTCTTGGGGTTGAAATAGTTTGTTCCTCTAATTGGCCGCTTTTGAAATGTAGAATAAAACTTTTAAGTCAGTAAGGTCTTTCCAAAACTATCCATTTTGAGAAACTGGATTCATTTTGAAAGCCTGTCAGAAATGGTGCTAATGGAGATGCAGCTGGAAAGGAAGAAGGAACATCTTGTCCGGTCACAATTGAGTGAAGTATTCGCTAGACCACAGAACACAGCAGAAGAGAAGCAGATCAGGCTTGGAACACTGTTTTCTTAATTAAACTCTCTCCTCACCTCACTTGAAATAAGCAGTTTATTTAAAAAAAACAAGAGAATTAAAAATGAAATTCAAAGCAAGCATCAGAAAACACTGCCACTTAGCTTAACTCCTTGTTTCCTGGCCTAGAGTACAGGTCACGCCGTATAATCAAGATGCCATTAAATTTAGAATGCAGAGTTGTCACTGGTGGTTTTATGGAGTCTGAAGATTGCTTTTCATGCACCAGGCTTTTTTGTTATTTAAACTTTGTTACTGTCATCATTTTTCTAGCTGTTGAGTTTAACCTTTGAATACCACCAGCTACGTAGGCCCAGAGAGCACGCTAGCAAACGGTTCCTGAGCCTGGTGATCCATGGGCCATGTCAGTCCCCCAGTGAAGCTTGCATGAAAGAGGCCCCTTTATTTGTCCACATGTTTCAAGCCAGGCATAAACTGCCCGATTTATAAACCACCATCAATGAATTCAACAGCATGACTCCCAATAGCACAAAGGAAGGTGATTTAAAGGCTAGACGACACTAGATAAAGTAGAGGAGGATTAGAGCAATCATCAGATCCGAGGACTGCGTTATACTTCAAGCCAAGGTCTTACAAGTTAGTGCTCTCTCTAGCTATCTGAAAATAACAATAAACTGAGCCTTATGAAGAGCTTGTAAATGACAGGGGGAAATGAGCCAGTGGGTAAGGCCTTTGCTGTACAGGTAAGAGGATCTGAGTGTGCATCTCAAGATGTAGGATTTGTAATCCCAGGACTCCTCGAATAACCCAGTACCTTCATAACAACTTTGCTTGCAAATGTATTAACAATCCTAAAATGGGGCAGACAGTCACTGTTATGATTGTTCATCACTTTAAGAGACAAGCCATGCCCACTTCCTGCAGCCCCTCCCCCCCTCGCCATCTTGGTTTTTCTCTCTGTTCCCTTCCCTGCTCCCTTCTTCTTTCTCTCTCTCTGTCCTCTTTCTCTCTCTCTCTGCCCTCTCTCTCTCTCTCTCTCTCTCTCTCTCTCTCTCTCTCTCTCTCTCTCTCTCTCTCTCTCTCTCTCTTCCCCTTCTCCCCTTTTTTCCTTCCTTTCCATACCCATCTAATAAATGTCTAACTTTATTTTGTATGGTATGTTTATCCATCTCTCTCGCCTGCCGGCTACAGTCACATGGAGACTGTCCAAGTGGTCTTGGGCACCATCCCTGCTTAGAATCCCAGCACCTTGTATCAAACCCATCTGCATGGTGTGCTTATCTGTCTGCCCCTTGCCCACCCGCCACCCACATGGCTAGCTGCTGGGGACGCCCAGGGGACCAGCCACCTTAGTTTGTGGACCCATCGCAAGCTGCCAGGACCCACAGAAAAATTCATAACATTTTCTTTCCAGCCACACCTCTCACTAAATATGCACACCTGGCTCTCCCCTTCCCCATGCTGCCCCATGCCCACAAAAAGTAGCCAGATTTGAGTCTACGCCATTTTTTCCCAAAGAGAACCTAAATGTTTGTCATAATTACCATTCCAATTTTCTGTCACCCCTATATCCAAAGAGTCTGGAATGTCAAGTTGGGAGTGTAGGCTGAAGCCCCTCTCATCTATCCTGGCCCCCAGGCCTGGTCTGAACTCCAAATCCCAGCAGGCCAGGTCCTGACCCCATCCCCAGTGATGGGTCAGGACGATGCCCCAGGATACTTAAGAGATCTCCCGAAAGAGGAACACGTGGTCTCCCTTCCTTCCTCCCTGGGGTTGCGTTCCTGCAGCTTCCCAGTTTACCCTAGGGGCCACCTGAGAGCACAGATCTCCCATTAAACCTGGATATTTCTTAATTTGGCTTGTTTTGATTTGGCTTGATTGGGAATTTTGCATCACGGGGAGCTTGTATTAAGAACTATTCCTAACAGTCATGCTGCCTTAGGAAAGCCCATGGCTTCATTTACTCCATCTTTGCTTGAGCCCCCTAAGCCAAGAGCCTATGTTACTTCCACTTACCATGATCACAAGGTTCTTGGTTCCTCTACAGAGGAGAACTTGGTCTAATAAACTACCTCTCTACTTTTGCACACATACAAATACAGTCATGAAATGAAGTGGAGGCCTGGATTTCTGACACCCATGCACTGGGAAGAGGTCAGCATTTTTGTGTTGTGACATCTTTTCCCCAGCTATAGGACAGGAGAGGAAAGAGAGGGGGATATTTAGTCAAAACCTGTTGGATATGACCGCACACACAAAACAGTTAAGTAGCTAAACTTTTAGTACTGACTGATAAAGCCATTAAAAACATGGCTGAATGCAAAGTGACATCACACATTTTGAACACTAAAAAGCCTGGGTATTTGTGGATTTCCTGAAGAAAATTACTATGACAGAAGCATCTCAAGAAGAAAAGGATTATTTTGGCTCCTGGACCATTGTGGCCATCGTGGCAAGGATTAGTTTGGCTCCTGGTTTAAGAGTATATATAGCCCATTGTGGCCATCGTGGTGAGGCAGGCTCAGAAGTGAGACTATGAGGCAGCTGGTCACGTAGCACCAGAAGTCAGGAAGGGGAGATCAGTGGATGCCAGTGCCCACTTTCTCCTTTGTATTCAGTCTAGAACCTCAGCCTGTGGGATGCTACCATGCATGTTTGGAACGAATCTCTGCTCAGCTAAACTTTTCCAAAACATCCTACAGACATGCCAAGAGGTGTGTTACCATCGTGATTCTAAGTCGATGTTTCGGGTCTTTCTAATAATCTGGAGACCCACTCAACATTTTCGTTGTTTTTCAGCAAATGTGCACTGACAGCGTCGTAGGTTCCAGCATTGGTTCTGGTCTTCCAACAATAAGCCAGAACATGCAAGACCAAATCCCAGTTCACCCTCCCGTCTTCCTTTTGGCAAGGAATAAGAAGGAAACAACTTATAATGGAACAAATATGTATATAATAAAATATCTGGCTAAGATGGGGCTGTGAGGAAAATAAATCAGGATACGCAGCCAGAGAGTGACTGGAAGATTTTATAGAACACATCGCCATAAGCTGGCATTCATTAGAATGGTTTATAGACATGTATCATCTTCATTCAGATATAACTTTAATGATGCTGGCAATGCTACTTTCCATATTTATGGATCTAGCTTTCAAAAGGAAAACTAGTGCCTACAGACTGCTCCAAACAGGGATTTATGAAGGCAGGACCTGTCACTGTGACTGGTTTCCCTAGCCTCACGAGCTACTCCATACTTCGAAACAAAATAGCCACCCCTTCACTGTTCCTAGTGCCACATCTGCCCCCGAGAATGCTCCCCATTTATCACCTGCTGACAGCAACCCCTCAGCAGAACTGATATCCATACTTTCGCATGGACTTCTCTGTGGATGCTTGGGTGAGGCTTCTCCCATGGCTTGCTGAGGAGCAGCCACTGGGGTCCTGCTGTCTTTCATGCTCTGCCAGGATGCAGCCGTACAGAGATGTAGGTACAGCTTCAGCTCAAACGTCATCAGCCGCTTGCCCGAGCAGCCTGACAGAGCTATGTTGCGCGCAACATCCATACCTTCTCATTCAAGACTGGCACACAGCTTTATGCCAATTGCCTTATAAAAGGGATCACTTACTCACTTGCATTAAAATATAAGTTTAAGCCTTCATAATGTAATTAAAATTCAATGTTAGATGGATGAAAGGAAAATTTTAAGAAGCTTTTCTTAAAAGTGCTGAATGGTAGTAATATTTGGAAGTAGGGAACAGAGAGATGGATGGGTAGACAAAGTCTTTTTGACAAGGCCTTTTGAGGTGCGGTAATCACATCTGTTCAATCATTGAAAATCAAGGTACACATGAGCACACTGCAGAGGCACAGGCCATGGATGATGGAGACTGCAGAGGCATGGGCCACGGATGATGGAGACTGCAGAGACACAGGCCATAGATGATGGAGACTGCAGAGGCACATGTCGTGGATGATGGGGACCACAGAGCCACAGGCCACAGGCCACAGATGACAGAGAATGCAGAGGCACAAGTCATGGATGATGGAGAATGTAGAGCCACAAGCCACGGATAATAGAGATTGTAGAGGCACAGGCCATGGATGAAGGAGACTGCAGAGACACAAGCCACAGAGACGGCAGAGGCACAAGCCACAGACAATGGAGACTCTACCTCTTTGCTTCTCATCTGTTGACTCTGTATTGCATTGAACTGCATGTATCACTGGTACAAAAGAGCACACTAAACATACTGTGAGAGTCAGTAAGCATCATTATAATGTAATATTAGTATGACTATTACATCAATCTTCATGCATATCAATATTAACTATCAATATTCAAAGTATCATCCGTAGTTATTTATGACTCCAGGTCATCTGATCACTTTATTTAAAAAGAAAGTAAATTGCTATTTTATTTAAAATCATGGAATAAAGGTAAAATTTCTTGCATATGCCTTGAGATTTTAAGGTTGTAAAGTAAAAGTTTTAAATGTGTTTTTAAAAGCCTCCCAATGAAAGCAAACTGATAATAGAGGTTATCTTTAGTGAATAAATATATCCCATTGGTCAGTGGAAATGAAAATTTTATTATAAAAATGTGTAAAATGTGCATTTACTTATGCATTTATTTATTTATCTATTTATTTATTTTGTTCTTTGATACAGTTTTTTTTAGACCAGGCTGACCTTAAACTTTCCAGGTAGTTGAGGATGACCTTCTGATCTTCCTGCTCAAGTACCTTGATTATAGTATGTACTACCACACCCAGTTTTTTGGTGTGGCTCAGACCCGGGGCTTCAAGCAAGCTAGGAAACTACTCTGCAAACTGAGCCACATCTCCTGACTGCCTCACTCTTTCATGATGAAAATATTACCATAGATTACTTTTATAGTTTTGGAGATGACAAGCATGAAAAGTAGTGGGGGAGCCGGGCGGTGGTGGCGCACGCCTTTAATCCCAGCACTCGGGAGGCAGAGGCAGGCAGATCTCTGTGAGTTCGAGGCCAGCCTGGTCTACAAGAGCTAGGTCCAGGACAGGCTCTAAAAAAGCTGCAGAGAAACCCTGTCTCGAAAAACCAAAAAAAAAAAAAAAAAAAAAAAAAAAAAGGAGTAGGGGAAAGGAGTGGCTCAGGTGTCTCTGTCAAAACATCTCGGGTAGAGTTCATAGAAATACAAAACTATAACTTGCCTATAATATCTCCAACCAGGCAAGAATACACGGGGAGGAAGACACTCCTCTGCCAGCATGATTTGAGTAAAAACCAGCTCTAAATGCTTGGAAACAAAGACAGAAGCAAATATAACTGTTTTATTGAAAAATGTCAGAAACTAGAAGATGCGGTTATGGGAAAGATAATAAATGATGGATTAAAACAGTTGTTTCCCACCCCACTTGCTCTGGAACATAAGCATTTGAGGACGTACGTGTTCCATGAAGGATTAAATCACTTCATCACCGAAAGCATTTGGGAGAAATCTGCAAGTGGGACGCTGTGTGTTAACTCCCAGATTTCTTGAAGCCCTTGCTACATCCATGCACATGGTGGATCTCAACAAGAAAATACTATCCAAGGAACCCCACATCAACTTGAACTCATTCTTTTGCTATGGAAGCTATCACAAGCTCATCTTATGCAAAATGATTAGCAGTGTGTCAAGGAAGGTACTAAAGCTAAAATAATTTAGTTCCAAATATAGTCATTACAAATTGCACCTCTGATTCATTAGCTAATGAGATGAACTTATACCAAATACAGAATGCACCAAGCATCCCTGAGTTCTGAAGCACAGAAAGAAGTTCCCAAAATCCCTAGGCAAGAGTAGCCTTTCCGTTCATCCTAGCAGACCCTGCATGGGTTCTGGTGCACTTTCTTCTACCTTCTTAGTTATAATCCATGATTTAAAAATAAACAGTGCTTTAAATAGTAAATCAAGTTGCCTCCCTTTCAGGATTTTCAGATCAATAGCTTTTGAATGCAGAATAGTCTTCTATTTTGAGTGCCGTGTCTTCTAGATATAATTATACTAAAACTCTACCAAACAAGAAAGGTGTAGCCAAACTCCCATAGTTCAAACTATGTTAACTGAGTGCCCATATTCACAAAAAACTTTATTGACAATTAAAAGGAAAGTAAATTTGAGTTTTAATAAAAGAGAAAATCTAACTCTTAAAGAATGTATACAATGGGATAGCAAAAGTACAGGCAATATATACAGTCTTATTATTTATTGACACATACATATTTATGTATGAAGAATATCATTTTTCCTTTCCTTTCCCTCATTAAAAAAAGTGAAAACCTCTTAATGTAATACAGTTGAGAAACAGCTCTGTTCTGCCCCAGATCCTTAGTCCTTTAGAATATATAAGAAACACTTTGAGGACAGAAATCACACTGCTCCCTCGGGCAGAGATGTGGTACAGTTTCACTTTCTGGGCTACATTGAGCATCCTACCATGTAGCCATGTTTTGAAAAGCTTACCAGACCTTAAAATAAACCAACTACAAATAGATGCTAATACTTTCTAAACATAATCCCCAGGACAAAAGGTCAGCAAATGATAGTCCTTGGGACAAATCCAGATGGAGCTGTTTGTACGTAAAATGTCCCTGGAACATAACCATGCCCGTGCATTTAAATATTGTTTTTATGCTGCAATGATTTCAGCAATAAAGTCTCTTTTATGATCAACAATGTGTAAAATGTTTACTCTCTATCCTTTTACTTTAGAAGAGGAAAAGTCTGCCAAGCCATGGAACAAAGTTCTAAATAGGTGAGTCCTTCGCTGACTGTCTCAGCTATCAAAGTCTCTCTCCTTACCTGCTGTTTCTGGTGTCTGCTCTTCTGACATTGATGAAATCTCCAGTCTCATGTCCTGGAGAAATAACCAAATGAAAGACTCCCACATAGAGATGAAGAAAGAATGAATGAGATAAAAATTTTTAAAAAGAGTGAGAAGAGGAAGGGAGGGACAGAAAGGATGGGGAAACAAGGTAAAGACACAGAATGAATATATCCATGAGCTGAAACTTTCAATTTTGAAAATAACCAATCCCTTCCAGATTGATTTATAAATGTAATAGAGTAATGATGAAAACCCCTCAAGATATCTTGGTAGAAATTAGCAAGTTGATTCTAGGGAGATATAAAAAAAATGTTAAGGCAAATTTAAAGAACAAATTTGGAAGGTTTGCATTCTCCGATAGCAAGATATATTCCAACTGCAGGTGAGGAGGAAAAGGGTTTCAGCACAAAGAGATAAATGTGCCAGTGAGCAGATGCCAGAGAAAGAAGCAAGTGTAGATCTACCTGATGTATGACCTACAAACAGCAACACGTTTTTATCCATATAAAATCAAAATGAATCTTTTAAAGATTTATTTATTTTTATGCCATGAGTATGTATTTTACCTGAGTGTATGTGCCATGTGTACAGGCATGTGTGTGTGCGCATATACACACACACAAATAAATAAATATAATTTAAAAATTTTCAATCACTAACGTTCATTCAGTAGATAACAGTTTTTTAAGAAACTAAATAGATAGCTGGGCATAGTGACACATGCCTTTAATCGTAGAACTTGGGAGGCAGAGACAGGCTATTCTCTGAGAGTTCGAGGTTATCCTGGTCTAAATAGAGAGTTCCTGATCAGCCAGGACTAGACAGAGAGACCATGTCTCAAATAAGCAAATGAATGAATGAATGAATGAATGAATGAATGAATGAATGAATAAACATATGAACAAACAAACAAATAAATAACAATAGAAACCAATGGCCAGAATGTTGTACAAAAGAACTCTCACACCTTGCTGGTGGTTGTATACAATAGCACCACCCAAAATAGTGCTAACGCACCTATCAACATAAATGCATATGCATGTTCTCTGATCCTTTGACTCAACTTCAAGGTATTTGACAAACAAAAATGCATACACACATCATGCCAATATTCATTCCTCAACATTCATATTTGACTATGCTTGACAGTCATTCTCTATAAGCAATCCACATATTCATAATTACTCCATGGATAAATGAATTGCATTCATATACTGTTAAGATATCCTTAAAAACAAACAAATAGTTGTTACATGTGAAGCATAAATCTTTGAATAGAAGAACCCAAATGCAGCGAGATTCAGTCATATGACCTATTTACATAGAGGTCAAAACAGTCAAAACTAGTATGGAGTTGAAGACTCAGAAGCCTGGTAAATTTGGAATCCTTCAAAAGGAACTTTTCTGGATGTTTTGAACTGCTTTAGTGTGTGGTCTTGCAGCTATACAAAAGAGTCTCGTTTTGAAAATTTATAGAGGATTACACTTAAGACATTTATTCTTCCCTGGATACATGTTAAGCTTTAATAATGCTTCATAAAGTAATGAAATAAGTAGATCCATCAGGAAGTTACATGTGGAAAGAGAGCTGAAGGAGTGAGATTGGTTCAGTATGTCTCGGGTACCAACACAGACAAATAGATCGATGGAACAGAATGGAGTCCATTACCAGAAGCTCGCTTACAGGGTCGCTTGACTTATGCTAACAGACTCTGACTTGGAGATTGTCAGAGACCAATGTAACAGGAGAAATTAGGTAGCAGAGTTATTATGTGAAATAAGTAATAGTCAAAGGACCCAGAGAGCAGAGCAGATGGATTCAAAGCAGAACTGATGGTTGCTCACTGAAGAAAGAACTCTAATGAAAGCTTTTTGAGAATATCTTTTTGGAAAGTCTGCCAGTGGAAACACTCAATGGCAGAAGAGATGCGTAGGTATAAGACCACAAAGCCCACTATATTCTCCAAGGAAAAGGTCACCTTAATGACAAGGAGTCACCCTGCTCAAAGAATATATGAAACCAATGGAAGCAACTTGATTTCCTTGTGCATGGTTCAGCTCTCAGTGTGTCTTTAAGTCTTGTCCCCACTCCTGGCTTTTTTGCTGAAGGACGAATTGTTTCAAATTCTATTGCTTAAAATGAGAGTGACTTTATTATTTCAGGTGGTGCTGTGAATAGGGAATGGATGCTAAGCATTTTCTTCTCTATAAGGTATTAGGAAGTGTAACAATGCAAGTCGATTTATGGATGGACTCGCATACAGAAACTATGACATACACGCTTATTTGTCAAATACCTGTGCCTAGTATCTGTGATGACCAAATCTGAGTAAGTGAATTCAGATTATATTCTGGTTGGGTTTTTTTTTTTTTTTTTTTTTTTTTTTTTTTCAACTTGACATAAACTAGTCATCTAGGAAAAGGGAACCTCAGCTGAGAAAATGGCCCCAGCAGATTAGCCAATGGGCAAGTTCCATGGGATATTTTCTTGATAAACTAATGATGTGGGAGGTCCCAGCCTACCCTGGGTAGTGCTACCCTCAGCAGGTGGTCCTGGGATATATAAGAAAGCAGGCTGAAGAAGTCTTGGGGATCAAGTCAGGAAGCAGCACTCCTCCATGGTTTCTGCTTCAGTTCCTCCCCAGGTTCTCAACCTAAACTTCTCCCCTGGCTTCTTTGGACAGTAGACTATAACCTGTAACCAAATAAACTCTTCCCTTCCAAAACTGGTTTTGCCTGTGCTTTATCACAATAGAAAGCAAACCAGAACACATTGTTAGTCAGAGTATCTACCCAGGGATTCTCTGGAGAGGTGGTTTTGGAGCCGCTGGACTCTTTCACAACAGACCACCATCTCCAGGGTGGACTTCAAAAAGTGTTTCAAGAGGTTCAGACAAAAAATTGCAATACTCCTTATGAGCCAGGTTGGAAACTCCAGAACATCACTAGTATCAATTCTGATGGTCAAACAAGCCAACTGGGCAAGCTTAGAATCAAGGAAAGAAGAGTAAATCAGGCTATGGCTCAGAGACTAGCAGGGCAGGACAAAAGTGATGGAGCCACCTTAGAGACGTTATCACTACTGACTTGTCACCACAAGGTATCCTCCATGTGCCATCGTCAGCACACATTGCACAGGGAGAGTTATAAGACATACAAAGAACAAATGTGTTGTTATAACTTTCACATGGATGAATATCAATAACTGGGACAAATGCCAGGGATTGTTGATAGCTGAGGAGGAGATGCCTGCCCCCTCCTTCTGAGCACAGGAGGATGGCTTCAACAAAACCTAAATAACAAGAACAAAAATATACACAAATGCATGTATACATACCAACACACACACATACACACAAAATGAAGGTGATAGAGAAAATCCTGAATGATTTGATGAATTCTTGAATGAATTAAGTTTATCTTAAAATAACAATCCTTTCATTTGTTCCCCTAGACAGAATGAACTGGAACAAAGACTAATTTCAGTGGTAGGAAAATAAAATCATATTTTAACTCCTAAATCTGTAAGAAATTAAATTCATTCCCCTACAGTTGCTTTGAGATGTTGTTCTTATTGATTTGATTATCTTAATTATTTATATGCTATCATTCAAGAACGGCCCTTTCCCGCAGTCTTCATATGCTTACCCTTGCACGGCAGTGAATGAACTTTGCTATTATTTGCTTCAGTTCCATAGTCTTAATGACTTTTAAAATTCAATTTGACTTAGACATAAAATATTTACTATTTTAAATACATAGTTAATTCCCATTGACTCATTCTCTTCTTACTGCTCTCCTGAGACTGTCTAGCTGGTTACTCCTGAAGGAGCCCTTCGTGTTACACCCTCCCAGATTCGTTATCTGTTTCTTGGGAAGCTTTTGTCTTGAAAAAAGTTCTAATATTTCTTCAGAGACAGGCAGGCAAATGTTCACTGATATAAACCACTAGATATAACTAAAGCAAGAAAAGGCATTTTTAGGTACAGATAAAAATAGAGGATAGAACTTCTAGGAACAAACATGAGCTCACAATTGAAGATTCATTCACAACTAATCTGAATTGAATCTAAATGACTCAGCAAACACCCTTTGCTCTCAGATTGCTAACACAATGCAATCATTCTACCAAGAAATCCTGGCTTGTTATTCAATCGTAGCAACCTTTTGGTTCATTCCTTTTATACAATACTCGAAAGTTTTATGTATCCCAGACCTGTGAAAGGTTCTAATTATGCTCACATTTGACCTAATGTGTAATCTATTCTAGCTATTCTTCAACATGAAATAGGAGGTCACAGATATATATATATATATATATATATATATATATATATATATATGTATGTATATATGTATATATATATGTATGTATGTATATATGTACATGTATGTATACATGTAGCGATTCAACAAAAGTTTTCTTCAAATTTTTTTATCTCTTCAATCATCCAACATAAAAGAACATTGTTGTAACAAATTATTTAATTTTGAATTGTTTTACAGCAACCTCAGTCCCCATTGGCGCCATAGCTACTAATAATATGAGATTGTACCTCATGTCTAACATGGGCGAGGTGCTATGAAAAGCAATTTCCTTGCATTCTATGGGTGTATACGACTCTCATGCAATAGTCTCACAGCACATTGAGGTAGATACTATTTCAAACCTAGGAAACCAAAGGGTAGAGAGCTTAAGTAACTTTTCTGAACTGTAGTCATCTGTGGTTCTGACTACTGAAAACTTGTCCCCTTACACTCTTGCTCCCCTCCAGCAAATTTCCTATCAAGATCTAGAAAGATCTATTTAAAGATCGCCCAAATGGTTCTCTTCCAATTTCTTAACTAAACAATTAGCTCACTCAGAATAAATTCTAAATCTCTTAAACAGCACAGAAGACGCTAGAGATCCGGATCGCTCATCCACCCCACTGGTGTGGATGAGCTGCTTACAATCATTTCCCCTCACCTGTCAGCTCGCTGGCCTGTGCTGTCTGTGTGCCACTCGGCACCTACCCTTCCAGGACACCCTCACCACACATTTCCTCTTGGTTTATTCCCTCCTGTTTTCAAATACCTGCTCAGAGGCTCTATTCTTATCTTACTCATTTCATCTTTTGAGACAAGGTCTGACTTGGTGCCTCAGCCTGCCCTATAACTCGTTATCTTTCCCAGCATGGCCTCAAGCCATCATGATCCTTTTTCCTCCTGAGGGCTAGGATTACAAACATTTATGCCTTCTAGTATCCTCTTAATGAGACCTTTCATCCTTAAAATTTCACACTTAAAATGGATCAATTTTTCTCTATTGCTTACTACCCCATAACTTTTAAAAATAATTTCTGACTTGTTTTCCTTATTGTCAGCTTTCCCCATCAAAAAGAATGTTCTCTGAGAAATTATTTTAAATATTTTATCTTCTCATGTATCATTAATCTCTAGAAAACTACTGGAAACACTTTAAGCCATCAAAGTATCTCTGTTGATAATTGATATCATGAATTATAGGTATTCATTCAAAAAGAGGGGTAGCTTTAGGTTTATTGTATTTTTCTAATAGGCTTCATTTTAGTTAGCAAAACTCCAGGTCTCTATGAACAGTCTTGAAAAGTTAAAAGACAATATACTGTATCAAGTCCTGGGAATTTCTTCCTTACCCTTTGCAATACACCATAGCACCCACTAAATATCCCTGCAGACCTAGTCTTAAGTTGTAAAGTGTACCCCAGATGGATGTGGCAATGTGCAGTTCTTCTGCATGTTTAAGTTAAAAGATTTGCTCCTAAACCTTTTTTGTTTTCTGAGACAGGGTTTCTCTGTGTAACAGCTTTTGCGGTCCTGAAATTATTCCTGTAGACCAGGCTGGCCTCGAACTCACAGAGCATGCCTCTGCCTCTGAGTGCTGGGATTAAAGGTGTGCACCACCACTGCACAGCCTTGAACCACATCTTTAATAAAAAGCTTCCTCATGAGCAAAGTGCTTGTGGCACAAGCATGAAGATTTGATTTCAAGCCCAGTACCCACATGAAATCCAGACATGATGGTGCTCACTTCTAATCCTATTACTGGAGAGGGGAGGCAGATTCGGAGCTCCCTAGTATGTTACCTAGCCAATGAGCTTCAGGTTCAGTGAGAGATCTTGTCTGAAAAAAAAAAGCAACCAGTGGTGCTGACCAGCTAAGAAAGAGACCTGACATCAACAACTAGCCTAAACACACACACACACACACACACACACACACACACTGGGAAACTCCAGGGAGCTTAGTATGAGAAATCCTTTTGTATATGTGTTGTTTTTATTGGTTTGTCTTGGACTGTGATAGGGCAGAGTAGAGCTAGGTGGGGAAAACTAAATTGAATGCTGGGAGAAAAAAGGCAGTCTCAAGAAGCCATGGAGCTGCCAGAGGAAAAAGACATGAGCTGCCAGTTGGAACTGTGCTGGTAGGCAACAAGCCTCATGGTAAAATATAAAATAATGGAAATGGGTTACTTCTAACTAGCAATATGATTAAACTATTAACCAAACAGTACTCAAACAGTATTGCAAATAATACAGTTTCTGTGTGATTATTTTGGGAGTCTGGGTGGCTGGGAAATGAACAAGTGGCCTCAGAGTACATATTGGCACCAATGTGACCAACTAAATCCATTTAAAACCTGAGAGAGTTTGGGTAAAAAATTCTAGGCACACACACACTCAAAACAACAACAACAACAGAGTTTAACACAGCTTCTTGCTCCGCTGGCAAAATGCCACAGCTACTTTAAGACAGAACTTCCTGATTCAGCAGTAGTATCAAAATAAAAAATACCAGTTTCAAAATGGCAGCTTCCCATGCCATGCTGCCAGCACAAACTCTGGGTCTTTCAGGAGACTGAGCACTTGAATCGGGTTTGTGAGCAGCATGTTACAATCTGCTTAATGGCGCAACATAACATACTCCATATCTGGAACTGGGGCAATGTGCTCACCAGAGGCTTTTAGAGGTGGTGAACATGCCTCTGCCATCTTGGATTGGGGACCAATAGGCAAAGCAGTCATCATCCTAGTAAGGCTGTTTGGCATTTTAAGAAGTGCTCCTGGACAGAAAAGGATTTCAGATAGACAATAGGACAGATTCAGACATAAAAGACCTCTAAATGAGACATAGTGTCTAAAAATATACATAGGCTTGGGAGAGAGAAAAAAAGAGTAAATACACAGTAAATGTAATATAAAAGAGAGCAGATAGTCAGAGATTAAAGGAACAAAGGTTATAAAATAAATATTAAACTTGTAGAAAAAGGAATAGAGTAAGAAAAATAAGCCATGTAAAGATGGAATATATAGAGTCTAGATTATGTATATTTGTGTTTTCTTTGAATTTTTTGACTGTAAAAGAGCTAAATCTAGAGAAACATTTCATTGAAGAGCTGCTAAGCTAAACCAACATATATATTTTAAATGTATCTTAATTTCAAAATTTGGGTCTAAGGATATATTGCTTTAGAAAAGAGATTCTGCTTTTTATCCACAGAAGATGAGAACCTGTGGAATCTTTCCAGACTAATATGGTTTGAAGGACCAAAACCCCCTGAAAGGTTGCCATAAATAATCCCAAAAGTTAATTTAGTCAACAAAAAGCAGGAAGCAGTTTAGAGAGAACTATGCCCAAATTCAATTCTCAAATATTGGTTATAAATGCTTATTTGCCCAGGATAACCAAAACAATCCTGTAAATTAAAAGAACTTCTGGAGGCATCACAATCACTGACTTCAAACTCTACTACAGAGCTAAAATACTGAAAACATCCTGGCATTGGTATAAGAACAGACAGGAGGACGAATGGAACCAAATAGAAGATCCAGATATCAATCCATACATCTTTGAACACCTGATTTTTGACAAAGAAGCAAAAATTATCAAATGAAAAAAGAAAGCATACTTAACAAATGGTGCTGGCATAACTGGATATCAACATGTAGAAGAATGAAAATAGACCCAAATCTATCACCATGCACAAAACTCAAGTCCAAATGAATCAAAGACCTCAACATAAACCCAGCCACACTAAACCCTATAGAAGAGGAAGTGGGAAGTACACTTGAACACATTGGCACTGGAGACCACTTCCTGAATATAACTCCAGCAGCACAGACACTGAGAGAAAAAATTAATAAATGGGACCTCCTGAAACTGAAAAGCTTCTGTAAAGCAAAGCACATGGCCAACAAAACAAAACAACAGCCTACAGACTGGGAAAAGATCTTCACTAACCCCACATCAGACAGAGGTCTGATCTCCAAAATATACAAAGAACTCAAGAAACTGGTCATCAAAAGAACACATAATCCAATAAAAAATATGGAGTACAGACCTGAACAGAGAACTTTCAACAGAGGAATCTAAAATGGCTAAAAAACACTTAAGGAAATGTTCAACATCCTTACTCATCAGAGAAATGTAAATCAAAACAACTCTGAGATTCCATCTTATACCTGTAAGAATGGCCAAGATCAGAAACACTGATGACAACTTATGCTGTAGTGAGGAGCTGTGGGCCGGCTTCCTGCCGTCCGGCTCCCGGCCACCAGCTAGCTTTACCCAAAATAATTACACAGAAACTGTATTCTTATAAACACTGCCTGGCCCATTACTCTTACTCACATCTTGATTAACCCATATCTAATAATCTGTGTAGCACCACGAAGTGGTGCCTTACCGGGAAGATTCTAGCATATGTCCATCTTGGGCCGGAGCTTCATCACATCTCCCTCAGAGAGGAGAGGCATGGCAATCTGACTGAGTCATCTACCTCGCTTCCTTCTTCCTGTTCTGCTTACTCCACCCACCTAAGGGCTGGCCTATTAAATGGGCTAAGGCAGTTTCTTTATTAATGAATGAAATCAACACAAACAGAAGACTCTCCCACATCAAACTTATGCTGGAGAAGTTGTGGGGGAAAGGAAACACTTTTGCATTGCTGGTGGGAATGCAAGCTGGTACAACCCCATTGATGTTAGTGTAGTGATTTCTCAGAAAATTAGGAAATAACCTTCCTTAAGACCCAGTAATACCACTTTTGAGTATATATCCAAAGGATGCTCAATCATGCCACAAGGACATGTGCTCAACTATGTTCATAGCAGCTTTGTTTGTCATAGCCAGAACCTGGAAACAACCTACATGGCCCTCAATTGAAGATGGATAAAGAAAATGTTGTACATTTACACAATGGAGTACTACACAGCAGAAAAAAAAATAACAACAGCTTGAATTTTGCAGGCAAATGGATAGAGCTTAAAAACATTATTTTGAGTGAGGTAACCCAGACACAGAAAGACAATTATCACATGTGCTCACTCATAGATGGTTTTTAAACATAAAGCAAAGAAAACCAGCCTACAAACCACAATGGCAGAGAACTTAGACAACAATGAGGACACTAAGAGAGACTTACATAGATCTAAACTATATGGGATGTAGAAAGTAGGAAAAGACAGGATCTCCTGAATAAATTGGCAGCATGGGGACTTTAGGAGAGGATTGAAGAGGGGAAGGGAGAGGCACGAAGGGGAGCAGAGAAAAATAGAAAGCTCAATAAAAATAAAAAAAATAAATGTTTGTTAACATTTAAAAGGGGGATATGCTATAGAGATTTGCATTGGTATGGATCTTGGTCTATTGATACAAATTTAAGGTTAATTTTGTTTATATATGTGTGTGTATGTGTGTGTGCATATATATATATATATATATATATATATTCTTGATTAAGGTATTGTGTTTGTGCAGCTCATTTAAAATGCAATGTATAATTAAGAAATATAGGATAATAGAGAGTCATCTATAATAGTGAAGCTTGTAGTCAAGTTAGTAAGGTTTTCTAGATATATAGAGATATATTTCAGTTAGATAGGTATTCTTCAAACCTTTCAAAGACTCCAGATTATGGAATTTAAAATGTTTTAAGAACGTAGCCTTTTCATAACAATGTGACACATCTGCCCCTGAAGTTTTCTAGCCATTTAGGCAAGAAACTGCTCTTGCCTGGACTAATTGATGTTATGTTGTGTGAGCTGGACATGCAGAACCCACAGAAGAATAACTGCTGAACTTGCCTAAAGGTGAGACAATCTTTTGGGGTTCCTGATTCATGAAGAGTCTGCAAGACATTCTGCAGAACACAGAAGAAAGTGACTAAAAACTGCCAATAAAGGAGAAATTGTCTTTGAAATTTCCTGCTTCATGGAAGTCTGCCAGATACAATGGGCCAGTAGGCTAAATAAGATGGGTGCCCGCAATGTTACAGAAGAACTTTGGGTGACTGTCCAGGCAGCGAGATATCTCTGTCAATTCTAGAGCTTTGAAAGTTGCTTACAATGCACTCCCTGTTTACTTAGGTGATATTGTATCCTTCTGGGGTCTTTGATGGAGTTGAAGAATAGATAGTTATAGTTTTCCTTAGATATGATAAAAGATAAAGTAGATATAAGTATTATAACTATAATTCTTGTTTGATACCTGTTTTGTTATATGTAATTTTACAATGTTAAAGTTAAAACCTTCCTTTTCATTTAAACAGAAAAGGGAAAATGGTATGGGTAATCCTTTTGTATATGTGTTGTTTTCATTGGTTAATGAATAAAGAATCTGGCTTGGCCTGTGATAGGGTAGCCTAGAGCTGGGCAGAGAAAACTAAACTGAATGTTGAAAGAAAAAAGGTGGAGTTGCAAGAAGTCATGGAGCCGCAAGAGGGGAAAGATGAGAGCTGCCAGCTGGAAGATTTCTGGTTCACCCTAGGCTCTTGGGCACAGCACTGGTTCACCCTAGACTCCTGGGCACAGCACTGGTTTACCCTAGACTCGTGGGCACAGCACTGGTTCACCCTAGACTCCTGGGCACAGCACTGGTTTACCCTAGACTCCTGGCTGGTACAGCAGTGATTCACCCTACACTCCCAGGCACAGCACTGGTCCACCATAAACCCCTGAGAAACACTACTGATGCACGGCATGACATGGGTTTACTTACGAGTGTTGGCTTAGTCAAAACTCTAGAGGTTGGCTAGTAAGATTTGTGTAATGTGTTATGTATTACATGGTCTATGTTAGATAAAGTTCATTTAAAAGAGTAATAGTAATTCAATGTTAAATTTCAATTAATGATATGTGTATATGTACACTGAAACTTTTAAGGGGAATTGGGTGGCCATCTCAAATTTATATCAACTGCAGAAGGGGTGAATGGATGTAAGGGACTTTAGAAGGCATCTGTGGGTGCTCTAAATGACAGAAATGCTGAGGGCAGGCTGCTTTCACAGAAAAATTCTCACAACTTTTGCCTATATTTAAAAATACCATAAGAAGGGGGTTTTGGTTTTGGTTTGGGGGGGGGGGGGCTTTTCTGGTTTTGTTGTTTTGTTTTGTTTCGTTTTTGTTTGGTTTTGGTTTTGGTTTTGGTTGGTTTTTCCAGGCAGTATTTCTCTGTGAAGCCCTGGCTGTCCTGGCACTCACTCTGTAGACCAGGCTAGCCTCAAACTCATAGAGATCAGCCTGCCTCTGCTTCTCAAGTGTTGGGAATAAAGGCATGGTTCACTACAACCCAGCATCTTATGCCCACCTCTCTG
Organism: Arvicola amphibius; assembly: GCF_903992535.2. Lineage (NCBI taxonomy): Eukaryota > Metazoa > Chordata > Mammalia > Rodentia > Cricetidae > Arvicola > Arvicola amphibius. Next base: position 19,880,709 of record NC_052061.1, on the reverse strand, counting down.
ATGAGCCCTTCTGGACCTTCGCTATAGTTGTGTCTGCTTAGATAAGTGAGTCTGAAAGGAAACCTCAAAGTCGTGGAGTTTTAGGGTTTGAATGTCACGTAGTTTCTGTGGCATGCATAATGGGTGGACTGGCACTGAGTCATAGAAAGCCTGGCACTCCAGTTTGGAAGAGTAGAAAGGCAGTCCCTCTCCTAAAGGTACAGATGTGAGCACATGAACTTGGTCTCAAGAGTTGAGCCCTGTACTCACCAAGTTGTATGTGAAATCGTGCACATGCATATGGAGGTAGGGAAAGGTTAGTTTAGCCCCATTGCAACTTGATCTTTCTGATCTCCTTGTAAATGAAAAAAAATCACTGAAATTTATTTCAAGGATCCTTATAAAAGCAATGAAATAATGCAAAATGATCATAAAACCAATCACATATTTTATAGAAAAACAGAAGAATAAAACTACCTTTTGTGAGATGTCAAAGGCAAAGAAATTTATCACTTAAGAAAAACCAACTCTGCTGCCTAAAAGCATGTAATAGCCTCAACTTCCTGTGCCCTTGTAGGGTGAGAAAGCCCTTTTATTACCAGCCATTTACAATGACTACTATGCATTCTCCGTCTTACAGAAGTCTTCAGCCTGAACTGTCTTAACCAGAGAAATTCTTAATAATTGTCTTCATCTTATTACTTCTATTTACTCAGCTCCATCACACATATACATACACACACAGAGGCATGTACACATACACACAGGCACATCAACACACAAGAAGAGACTGGACTTCTAGGCTTACCAAGTCCTGTACTGCCTTGCAAAGGGAGTTTCTTTCTGTATATCTGCTGCATGTGTGTTGCTTGCTGCATGCATGTTGTCTGATGCATGTGTCTCATGTACTGAATGGGTTTCATGTGCTACATGTGCATCTGCCTGACTTTCCTTGCCCCCCAATGAATGCCTTTCCTTAGCTGTTGATTCAATCCGATCCTGTCTGCTGTGTGTGAGTTCTCCACTGCTACCTGACATGCTCACGATTTTCCTGCATTTTAATTCTTTAACTGGCAGAGAAAATGAACCCAATCAAGACCCCTAGGTGATCCCATAAGGACTTGTTATATTGTTATTTCATCCTGTATGTGTGACAAGGAGACATTGAGAACATTATCACTGTACAAGGGAAAAGGAAAGGAGAAAGGGGGGCAGACGAGATAGCGCAGCAGGTGAAAATGCCTGCCACCAAGCCTGGCAGTCTGAATTATCTCCTCGGACTTTAATGACTGACGGAGAGAACAGACTCTGAAAGCTGTCCTCTCACCTCCACGTGTGCATGTGGTCCTTGGTCTACACCCCTACACACACACACACACACACATGCACACACACATAAACATGCATTCACATACATACGTACATACACACACAATACATGTATATACATACACATACGCATACACATACACATATACATATACATACACATGGGGCAGGGAGTACATACATAACATATCATAAGAACATAAAGAGAAAACAAGAAAGGAAAGAAGTGATAGGATGAAGGGAAGGTGAAATGGAAGCAGTATCATAAAGAGATAAACAACTGCAAAGTTATGACCTGTCTTTGTTCCCACAGGAGGCTGAGAAGACCTACCCTATTGCTGATCAGCAGTTATAACAGATGACCCTGTGTTTCTTCTGAGAAGAAAGCTAACTTAGATATAAAAACACAAGAAGGTTTTATAGTAACGCTAATGCTCACCGAGGCCTAGATCAACTGGTGAAAGTTGGAGGAAGAGGGGCACAGTCTACATAGCATAAAGACACGGTCTGGATAGTTCCAAGGCAAGATAAGAAAATAAGAATGGGCCACGAAGTAATAATCAGTACAGAAAGAGAAGAACTTCGTGCTCTTTCTCATACAGGGCAGCTAGAAAAAGGATGGCCTGAATGCAGACTAGTCATAGACTAGAGATTAGAAGGGGAGGGAGGGGAGGGAGAGGACAGAAGGCTGAACTTAACCATGTACGCTGAATGACATGGAAAGAGGTCACCCTGGACCTCATCACTATACACAATTAATACACGGTGATCAAAAGCAGAATAAAATGTTTGAGGGAGAAAAAGGAGGGGGAAGAGAGAAATGCAAACACGACCGCCAGCCTCCAAACGGTCCACCATGTAGATGTCTGACAGCTCAGCAGAGCTCTTGTTATTGTTCTTAGAATCCCACAAAATGACTGAGTCCAAACTTTTCTTAGAATTGAAAAGGGAGAGAGAAAATTCACAGACACAAAAGCCAAGAATAGGATGACAGTTGGCATCTGAATCTCTATTCAGCATCACTGGTGACAGGGGAGGTAGCAGCTCCCTGGTGGCAGGAACATGGCAACTAACACAGAACATCGTCCTTGACTTGGCAACCTGGTACAAGAGATAGAGTCAGAGAGTAAAGAGCCTGTCAGGAAGGTAAGTCCACGTTACAAAGTCAATGCAGGAGAGTCTCTACTCATGGCTTTAGTCCAAATGTAAGGAGACGATGCTAATCAAATTTTAAATTCTTCCAGGAACCCAAATGATTGAGATTTGATCTTGGCCGGTCTCTTCCTACATTCAGACTGGCAACATCACTGCGGAATCTACATACTCCAAATCAAGGCCAGTTTGAAGATGGGCACTAGCCATTTTGCTTATATTTAAGAAAACCTGTACCAGTTAAGGGATTCTTTGACTGTGTGCCAGTAATTAACTTCAATTAACACCCCCACCCCACCCAAGGGACAACAGCTTTTGTACCCTCATGCCTGGGTCAGATGAGAAGCAGTAGGAGGTGTTTGCGTCTGCTAAGTGTGTATGAAGGAAGACGACATCTGCCACTATTTGGTTCATGAACTAGAACACTTCTTACCACAAGGCCACTAGACCCTGGGCCCTTCAACTCATTTTGATGGTCTGCAGCCTGGGTCATTGCCTTTAGCTATTCTAGGCTGTTTCATAGTTTGCAATCATGTGTGTTATTATATAAAACTTGAATAGAACTACTTTCTTCGACAGGCTGATGACATTCAAAGGTAAAAATGCCAGTAGTTGTGTTTCTGTGAAACTGCTTGTGTTGTGGCAGGCTAACTGTGACCATATGAAACACGCCTGTGTCTCAGGCTAACTGTGACCATATGAAACACGCCTGTGTCTCAGGCTAACTGTGACTCTCTGAAACATGCTGGTATCTCAGGTTGACTGTGACCCTCTGAAACATGCTGGTGTCTCAGGCTAACTGGGACCATCTGAAACACGCTGGTGTCTCAGGCTAACTGTGATCCTCTGAAACACTCTGGTGTCTCAGGTTGACTGTGACCCTCTGAAACGTGCTGGTGTCTCAGGCTAACTGTGACCATGTGAAACACGCTGGTGTCTCAGGCTAACTGTGACAATATGAAACACGCTGGTGTCTCAGGTGAACTGTAGCCCTCTGAAACATGCTGGTGTTGTGGCAGGCTAACTGTGAACCTCTGAAACTCGCTGGTGTCTTCTGCTGAGACCATGAGCATCACAGCAGGGGGCAAGTGAAGAGAGTGATTTCTTTTCAGCACAATTCATCTCTGCTGTCAAGATGATGCTCTTGATTGCTTTTGAGACAGAAAAACAAGCAAACATCCAAGAAACACTCCAAAACTGACAGCCTTTGAAACAAACCACAAAGCCTCAAGTTATTTGAGAACTATCCATCCTGAAGAGGTTATAACAATATTAGTGCATGCTCCATCATTGTGTTCAGAAAACATTTGTATGTGTGTATGTGTCTGTGTGTGCATATGTGTGTCTGTGTATGTGTGTGTGTGTTTGACTCTATGTGACTCTGTGTATATACCTGTGTGTATGTGTGTGCCTGTGTGTATGTGTTTGTGAATGTGTGCGTGTGTATCTATGCATGTATGTGTCTGTATGTGTGTCTCTGTGTACGTGTGTCTGTGTGTATATGTGTCTGAGTGTACATATGTGTGTCTGTGTATGTGTGTGTATGTAGTTGATTCTGTGCGTGTGTCTGTGTGTATGTGCCTGTGTATGTATATGTCTGTGAATGTGTGTATGCGTATCTGTGTACGTATGTGTCTCTATATGTGTGTCTGTGTATGTATGTGTATGTGTATGTATGTGTCTCTATGTGTGTGTCTGTGTATGTATGTGTATTTGTGTATGTATGTGTCTCTATGCATCTATGTATGTGTCTCTATGTGTGTGTGTGTATCTATGTGTATATGCATCTATGCATGTGTATATGTGTGTGCTTCACTAATTTTCTGGGATCTTGGCACAGTTCCTTTAATGTACCTCCTCATCTGAGATGCCCTGTGCCATGCTTCTATGCTAAGTTAGAAACTTTCTCTGGATGTTTTGCATTGCTGTTCTTTGGTTATATGCTGCCTGTAGAGGCCCAACTGTCTGTATGAGCTAGATACCTTTTTCCTTGACAGAGGCAATCTCTTGCCACCTCCACCCTCTCTAAACCATGCTTGGGATTTAGCCTCACTATTATGCCAGTAAAGAAAAGCACTGGTGTTTGAATCTCTTTTTGTTTCCTCTTTGGAAGCTTCCCCTCCCACACCCGTGAAGCAACCTATGTGAAGCAGCAGTTTCTGTGTGCTCTAAATCAGGACCGCTGAGCAAGCTATTAAGCCAGGTAAGAGCTTGAAGAGAAAGATGGAGCAACTTCCAACATCAACAATACAAAGACTTATAATGTTTCATTCTACCTTGCATACCCTGTTTGGGACTTAGCCTGCTTCCCTTAGCTTAACTAGCCATGCAGATGGAGATTTTCTAATGGGACACTTGTCTCTTAGTCTGACTATCAGACCATAGGAAAATGGACTCCAAAGAGATGGGAATTTCCCCATGAATTTCACTCTGGGAAAGGGAAAAGGCATCAGCCAGAGGGAGAACTTACTCCCTAGAGGTTTCAGACAATTCTAACAACTCATCAGGCCTCCTGAAAGGATGATGGGGAAGCCGGGTCAATGGCGGGAGAAACCACACCTTGCCTGGGACTGCTCAGATGTGAGCATTCTTGACCTCTGTTTGAACTCTGACCTCACATCAGGACCCTAAAGACAGATTGCCAGTTTCCCCTGGACCCCCTTCTCCTTCTTCCCAATGTGCTCACATTGAATAAGTCTTCTTCTGCTTTACACTCACTTAAATTTGGCTCTTTTGATTGGCTTATTGAGGACAGGGAACCAGACATGACTTGAGACAAGGACCTGACCCCCACCGCATTATACAACACGAACACAGATCAAATTGTCTCACTGATCGCCCTCATAACTGCCACAGTCTCCCAAACCTTACCTCTGGGGAGGTTGCCTGTCCTGCAATCCAATCAATATGTAATAGAGCAAGCAGAGAACATGCTGAAGACCAGAAATGCTGCTTATATCTGAGTGCTTCTCACGTTCAGAGATAGTTATTCTTAGCTTGAGGATCTGAAGCCTAAGAGAAGTGCAGTGTAATTACTGAGGGCACTGGCACTGGTAAAGATGGCATCAAATCTTAACTCTGACGTTTACCAGCTCTGTGACCTTGGACAAGTGACTTAAGCTCGGGTCGGCTGGATTGAGCTGTCATGAGGGAAGCAGTAATATCTTTACGGGGTTGTTACAAGGATGAAATGAGTTAAAATATGGGGACACCTAGAACTGTGCCAGGTGTGTAGTTTTCGTTTCATTTCTAGGCTCCTAAAAATAAGAGAAACAGCAGGAAAGACACGGGAGCAGGGTGTCTCTCGGCGACTGCCTGGACAGCAGCCAGAAGTTAGCAGGAAGCGTCTCATAGGGGGACTTTTCAAATTAGATCCAAAGGACCCAAGGGCACCACTGCATTATGTCATGATGGGTAGGGAAGATGTATAAAAAGGAAGCTGTATTGTCCAAGAACACTATTCTATTCCAGCTCAGAATACAAGTGGCTGTGGTTATAAAGAACCTGATAGTCAGATATGATTTTAAAGAATCAATAATTTAATGGAAAAGGCAGTACAAAAAATCTATTCAAAGAGTCTAATTTTTAAAAAAGTAACATCACGGGAATCTACTTGACTATCAAAAAGGCCTTAGTGGCTCGGTCTCTAAGGTAAGGGGTCATCATTACAAGAAACTACCTAAAGCTGAGTAAGGTGGCCTGTGCCTGTCATCTGAGTCCTTCTGAGGTCGAGACAGGGAGATTGATGCAAGCTGAAGGACAGTGATGGCCACGTCCACATAAAGAGCCCAGAAAAGACTGTGATGGCTAACAGCTAGTTTAAATTGCTGTGCTCAAGGGAGCTATAAAACAAAAATGCCTCTGACCTGTAAGCTCCACTTGCCCAAGGACAGACAACTTCCTGGAAAGCTGGCACCTGTTCGCCTAAGATAACAAGCCACGTGTCTTTGCTTCTGTAAGCAGGGTTGACTGCCCCAACTGCACAGGAAGCGCTCAACCACACATAGGCAGGAAAAACATCAGGAAGGTGTGCTTGCAAAGACAGGAAGTACATAGCCTTTGAGTTGTGCCTTTATAAGCCTCTGACTAGTGTAATTTGATACCATGCTCTGAACATGTCAATATCATTTAATAAGGTCTCTTATTTTTTAAAATGTATTAATGTCAGACTAGTGAATATCTGAGCAAACCTAGACCTATACCAGAACAAAATAAAATTTTAAGAAATCATGTTTTGAGGAAGTGTGGTGACTACTAATTCTCTCCTACCTTTCACTCCCTAAATATTCTTTTGAGAAGTAAAAAATGTCCTGTACTTATCAGGATTTGTACACATTGCACATATGAAAACTACATTTCCCATACTCCCTTGCAGCTCAAGATGGCTGTGTGGCTACATTCTCATTACTGAATGTAAATGAATATCTGTTGAGTCAAATCTGATGAGCCTCTTCACATGACAACTGCTCCTCTTATCTTCCTCCTCTCATTACAGTCTATATTCAGAACAATAAACAAGTAAACCAATTTTTTTCCATGCAGATGAGGCAAAGTCAAGAAACTTGCTGAACAAAAGAATCTGAGTTCCCTGATCAACTTGAGGGCAGAACAGAGTGGCCCAACCTTCCGTAGATCCTATGCCTCTACCAAGGATATCAATTTCTAATTTTTGCCAGAGTAATGGGGGGGGTGATATAGCCTACTCTTACCTTAATAATCTTAGAGAAGAGAGTGGAAATTAAATTCAAATAGCACAGTCAACAGCACCCAAGTTCAAGTTCTGCCTTCAAAAAAGCCTTCAAAAACTTTATAATCCAAAGAAATAAGTCAACTACTCAATAATTGCATAACTGTACAGTCTACACTGCTTGTCACCCAAGAGTTAAAAGAAGGCAGTATGGTCTTATAAGATGAGACAGTTCTCTCAAGTCAGATCAAGACAGTTTTGATCAGGAAAGTCATCACAGCATCCTCAGTGAGAAGGATCTGGAATTATCAGACTTCAAAAGCAAAAGTAAATACTGCCAGGAAAGGAGGGAAGCTCTCTATGAAAGGAATGTGCGTGAATAAAGCAAGCAGTAAAAAGTACAGTAGAAAAGACACACTTTGAGCCCAGCTCTCAAGAGACAGAGGCAGGCAAATCTCTGAGTTCAAGGCCTGCCTGGTCTAAGAGCAAGTTCCAAGACAACCAAGATTAGGCAGTAAAGGAAATCGCCAAAATGGAAAGGTGGTAGAAATGTTTTAAATGAGGGGGTCCATGTTCCAGCTCCAGCAAGCAGCAGAACTTGGCAACTTAGACCACACGGTTCTGGCTTTAGAATCAAGAATAGAAGAAAGTGGTTATGGAATCTCCCTCCATGCCTAAGGAAAGCCACTGAAGCCAAGCATGTGTCAGAGGTGTCCCTGAATAGAGATCTAGAGAGGCCATTGCGTGAAACTGTGAAGGAGAAGCCTGGATTGCCGTGGAGACCCTAAGATGTTAGAGATGCCAGAGCTGCGGGGTACCTGCCGAGGAAATGGCTAACAGGGGATGGGACCAGCCCAAAAGAAAGAAGTATGTTGCTGTCAGTGGGGCTGAAAAGGAGCTGGACATCTGAAGATCATTTTGACATAAGACATGGAGCTGCAGATTTTGAAGTTTGCCCAGCTGGATTTTTGTCTTGTTTCTGCCCGGTACTTCCTCACTATGCTCCCTTTCCTCTCTTTTGTTATGGTAATGTATACCTTGTGTCATTGTATATTGGGAGTATGTGATCTGCTTCTCCATTTTCATTCACAGGAAATTACAGTGAAGAGATTGCATAAATCTCAGAAGATACTTCGGACTTTGGACTTTTAAACAGTGTTGAGACTGTTAGAGACTATGGAAACTTTGAAGTTGGAATGAATACATTTCAACATTACAATATGGCTACAAGCCTATGGGGGGCAGGAATGGAGTAAGGAGTTTGAATAGGAATGGACCCCATACACTCTTAGATTTGAGTACTTGGTCACCAGGGAGTGGCACTATTTGGAGATGTGGCCTTGTTGGAAGAAGTAAGTCACTGGGGGTGGCCTTTGAGGTTTCAAAAGCTGAATCCAGGCCCAGCGTCTTGCTTTTCCTGCTGACTGCAATGCAGATGTAGAACTCTCAGCTCCTTCTCCAGCACCACATCAGCCTGCATACAGCCATGTTTTCCCACCATGTTGATAATGGAGTAAACCTCTAAATGTAAGCCAGCCCCATTAAATGTTTTCCTTTATAAGAGTTGCCATGGTTATGGTGTCCCCTCACATCAATAGAAACCTTAATTAGGACAACTCCTCAAAAGGAAACAAGAATGCTAAGTCATGTGACTGATAGATGTTCCTGCACTGGGTGCCTCGGAGAGCATTCAGACATCAGAGACACCATTTTTTCCAGAAAGTATCTGTGTTTTGTCTGTCTGTATTGTGTCCTAAAAACATTGTAAAAAAAAAAAAATTCCTGAACCATCATTTGTAGCAGAGTTTCCTGCTGACCTAGCATTGGAGAGGTAGCAGCTAGCCATAACCCCACTGGGCCACACCTGGCCTCTCTTGGGGGGGGGGTGTCAGAACCCAGCCCTAATCCAGCCTTTGTGTTACAGATACCTTTGTCACCCTATGAGAATCTCATTTAAGAGTTTCCCATGGATACAAAGCCAATGCAAAACTTGGTGAGGGAAAACCCAGAAAAACGTGGTAACTTCTGAATCAGGTATTTGCACTTGGCATTGTATTTTATGAAGCTTCATTCAGGTTGTTTTGAGCATATGGAAATCAACCTGCTAAAGTGTAAATATGGGAAAAAATAAAAATGCCCTGGGCAAAGGATAAGACTTCAGTCCACCGAGGCTGGGGAATCCCTCTGGCTGCAAAGGTTATGTTCATTCTCAAGTGTCTCTGAGTCTTCCTTTCACCAACCCTCAGGAACCCACACACCTGCACCATCTTACCCATGACAATCATTGTAAGTAGAGCAAAGACTTAAAACCTTGAGGGGAAAAATGATGCAGCAGGCATGAGGAAAGTATAAAAGACATCCTGTTGAACCATTGTATATGAAAAAAAATGAGCCAAGCTCCATTAGCCCTGAGATTCTGTGGACGAGGTAGGTCAAATAAAAATGAGAACTTCTCACTTGACATAACTAAAGAGTTGATAGGAGGGAGAAAGAAGAGCGCTGAGCCCCAAAATGTGACCCCTTCAAAGTAAGGATGCCAAGTAGGATCTGGAACCTGGAGCCTGGAGCAAGGTGCAGTGATGCAAGCTCACAAGGTGACTCCCTGAGAACATATCAGAGGGGACCAATGGCAGGAGAAAAGGCAAAGACAATGCCCACTCTGCAAATGAAGACACCTGCGGAATTTTGCCACATATTTGGATATAAACACAACTTGAACCCTATGCTTTGAGTCTGTATCAAGGGAGATGTAGAGTAAGACCTGCTGTTGGGTTGTGATCACTCTGGGGAGGGAGTGGGAAGGCACTAAAGAGAGCCAAGATATGCTTAAAATGAAACCTTAGGAATATGCTCTTCACTTTCTGAATGATGAGTTGGTAGGGGGCAGAGAAAGCAATTCCCTTTCTACAGGACTCCTGGGAAATATGTGGTACACAGATGCATGAAACAGACAAAGCTTAAAACAGGGGCAGTAGATAAAATAACAAGAAATCATAGGGAACATTACTTGCAAACAGTGTCAAAATATGACCTGGAAGAATGAAAACCTTAGACTTTTCAACAATTTGAGTAACAATATAGCCCGAATCGTCGGAAAGATGTTGCTTAAGTGATCATTAAATAATGTAGCTTATAGTAAAAGGGCAACTTTAAAAATTTGAACACGCCTTTATTCCCAGCACGTCAAAGACAGAGGCAAGTGGGCCACTATGAGCTCAAGGTCAGCCCAGTCTCCAGAGTGAGCTCTATAAGAGCCAGGGCTAAGTCAAGAAACCCTGTCTAAAACAAACAAACAGAAAATCTTCTTTGAGCATGAAGTAATTAAATATTTGCTATACAAACAAAAAGACAAAGACCCAGAATTAAAATACAGATTGAAAACACAGACATGCATTTGGCTCTGTGTCCCTCCCACCCACTCCGAAGCCAAGACCTCCCAGTTTCCACCCCCTCACTCTCATGCAGATACGCTATCCATGCTTTGCCTACAATCCGTCAATCACAACATTGCTGTTGTGATCGCCATCTTGCCATCACCACCCAGCTTAGACAAATTAAATCCCACAATTCATAATTAGAAAATATTTCCTTAAAAGTGCCCTCATCTCTCTACCTTCTCTCCTTCTATCTGACTAAATATTAGTGCAGATTAAATCCAACTCCCCACTCTCCTTTACCTGACCACCTGGACAACTAAATGGGACACTTGTTCTTCTGTTTCATAACCCCAGACCATGAAGAGACCAGTGTGCTTCTGCTTTCTAGATCCATCCACTCTTGAATTTGCATAGCTCATTATTTCTGACATTTGTTGCACTGATGAATTTTGAAAAAAAAAAAACAAACATCTCTTACATTCAAAGAGGCTATACTGTACCTCACAGCCGAGTTAATGATACAGCTTGAGGTTACTTGTATAGATGTACCAAATTTTCTTTATCCATTCTTTGATTGAGGCACATCTAAGTTGTTTCCAGGATCTGGCTATTATTAATGAAGCTGCTATAAACATACAATATACCCAGAAATAGTACACATCTGGGACTTGAGGTAGATAAATTACTCATTTTCTGAGAAATCATCATATTGATTTCCAAAGTAGCTATACAAAATTGTACTTCTATCAGCAATAGAAGAATGTTCTCTTGCTCCACATCTTCTCCAGAATGAGCTCTCACTTGTGTTTTTTAAACTTAGCCATTCTGACAGATATAAGATGGAATCTCTGTCATTTTGATTTGCATTTGCCTGATGACTAAGGATATTGAACATTTCTTTAAGTATTTCTCGGCCATTTGAAATTCCTTTATTGAAAATTCTCTGTTCAGATCTATACCCTTTTATTGAATTATTTGGTTTATTGATGTCTTGTTTCTTGAGTTCTTTATATATTTTGGATATAAGCCCTCTATCAGATGTGGAGTTGATGAAAATATTTCCCCATTCTATAGGCTGCCCTTTTGTACTATTGATAGAGTTCTTTGCCTTATGGAAACTTTTTAGTTTCATGAAGTCCCATTTATTAATTGTTGATCTTAGTGCCTATGCTATCTATGTTCTGTTGAGGTAATGGTCTTGTTGACAGAGGTTTCTGTCCTACCCCGTCCTGTAGCTGATAAGTCCCAAATAAACACACAGAGATCTACATTAATTATAAACTGGTTGGCCTTATAGCTCAGGCTTCTTATTGATTAATTCTTAAATCTTAAACTAGCCCGTTATTCTTGTCTATGTTTGCCATGTGGCTTGGTAACTTTTTCGGCAAGGCAGTCTCATCTTTCTTCCTCTGTGTCTGGATCATGACTGTAGACTGAGCTTTCTTCTTCCCATAATTCGAGTTGCCATGCCTCTACTTCCTGCCTGATGGCTGTTGTCCCACCTATACTTCCTGCCTGGCTACTGGTCAATCAGCATTTTATTAAATATAAAACATGTGACAGGATAAAAAAGAACATTGTTCTACAGCATTGTCTCCTGCACCAATTTGTTCAAGGCTATTCTCCACTTTCTCTTCTATCAGGTTCAGTATATCAGAAGTTTCTGATCCACTTGGACTTGATTTTTGTGCAACATACAAACTATGGATCTACTTGCATTCTTCTACATGCAGATATCCAATTTGACCAGCTCCATTTGTTGAAGATGCTTTCTTTTTTCAGTGGGTATTTTTGGGTTCTTTGTCAAAAGTCAGGTGTCCATTGGTATGTAGAAAGAGAGTTCTTGCTCGTTTCCCAGATGCCCAGACATGAATAATCACACAGAAACTATACTAAGTGCAACACTGTTTGGCTGATAACTTAGGCATATTCCTAGCTAGCTCTTATATCATAAATTAACACATTTCTATTAATATGTGTATCACCATGAGGCTGTGTCCTACTGGTAAGGTTCTAGCATCTTTCTCATTTAGCAGCTACATGGCATCTCTTTGACACCACCTACTCTCTCTATATATATCTATGGATTTTCCACCTGGCTTTATTCTTCCCTGCCATAAGCCAAAGAAACTTCTTTATTAACCAAATATTCACAGCATACAGAAGGGAAACCCACATTATCTCCCCTTTTCTGCCTAAATAAATAGGAAGGTTTTAACTTTAACATAGTAAAATTACATATAACAAAACAGGTATCAAATAAGAATTACAGTTTCAATATTTAGGATATTTGTATCTAAAGTCTTATGTCTAATTTATCTTTTATCATAACTAAGGAAAACTGTAATTATAACTATCTATTCCTCAACTCCATCAAAGACCCTAGAAGGATATAATTTTACCTTAATTAATTAACAGGAAGTGCATTGTAAGCAATTTCCCTAACACTAGAATTGACAGACATCTTGCTTTCTGGACAGTCACCCAAAGCTCTTCAGTAACATTAGGGCATCCATCTTCAGCCTACAGGCCTATAGTATCTTGCAGATTTTTCCATGAAGCAGAAAATTTGTTTTGCCCATATTGACAGTTTGTCAGTCACTTTCTTCTGTGTCCTGCAGAATGTCTGGCAGTTTCCTCTGTGAATCAGGAAATTTGAAGAACCATCCCATCTTTTGGAAAGTTTAGTGGTCACTTTTCTGTGGGTCTTGCATGTCCAGTTCAGATAGCATACCATCAAGCAGTCCAGGCAAAAGCAGTTTCTTGACCAAATGGCTAGCCTTGTCACATTGGAGGCAAATTCCATAACGAGTTTCTTCAATGCCCATCAACCTCTCTGAAGTAATTGGTGCTGCCAGAAGCAGACACGTCTCACTGTTGAGAAAAGTCTAAGTTCTTAAAATCTTTTAAATGTCATATTCCATATGTCTTTGAAGTATTGGAAATTATCTATCTAACAAAACTCTGAATATCTAGAAATTCTAACATAATTAAAAGTTTGATTATTATAGTGACTACCCATTAATCTGTATTTCTAAACTACACATTACATTTTTAAATGAGTTGCACAAACACAAAATACCTCAAAAAAAGAGCAGAAATACATACACACAGTATAACAAATTGACCATAAATTTGTGTCAATAGAACAAGATCCATACCAATGCAAAGTGTTCATCTTAATATCATATCTTCCTTATTTTTTTTAGAAATTGGTTATGACCATTAAACATTTATAACCAACTCTTTTAAAATAAAATAAACATTTATGAATGAGCACTTTAGAAATGTGGGCACTGTTTTTTTTTTTAAATTGCTTCAGGCTGTTTGTTGGGCAAAGTATTTTTAGGGCTCATGGAGACCTTTCGCTGGGGGGTCTTGTTTCATCAAACCACATAAGCCTGGAAGGAATTCACAGGTTCTCATCTTCTGTGGAAACAAAAGCAGAACCTCTTTTCCACAGTAGCATATCCTTAAACAAATTCTGACAGCAAACTTATAAACTTTGAGCCCTTGTGTTTCGGACATAGATGTTCTGAATTGCAATGTTCTCTTGGTAAATTTTTCCTTTGATGAGTATATAGTGTCCTTCCCCATCTCTCTGATTAATTTTGGTTTAAAGACTATTTTGTTACATATTGAAACAAGCTGGTTATATCAGCTCATTTTGGGTGTCCATATGCTTAGAATCATCTTTTTCCAACCCTTTAACCTGAGGTAATGTCTATCTTTGATGTTGAGGTGTGTTTCTTGTATGCAGCAGCAGGGTAGATACTTTTTTGCAACCATTCTGTTAGTCTGTGTTTTTTTATTGGGAAATTGAGACCATTGATATTAAGAGATATCAATGACCAGTGGTTGTTGATTCCTACTATTTTGATGGTGGTGGTGGTAGTAGTAGTAGTAGTAGTAGTAGTAGTAGTAGTAGTAGTGTGTGTGTGTGTGTGTGTGTGTGTGTGTCTTTCCCTTCTTTTGGTTTTATTGGTGTAAGATTACTTATTTTCTATGTTTCTGTGTTTTCATGGGTATAGTAAACCTCCTTGACTTGGAGTTTCCCTTCTAGTACCTTCTGTAGGACTAGATTTATAGAGGGATAGTTTCTAAATTTGACTTTATTATGGAATTTCTTATCTTTTTCTCCGGCTATGGTTTTGCAGGTTTTAGTAATCTCAACTAGCATCTGTGGTCTCTTAGAATCTTCAGCACATCTGTCTAAGCCCTTTGGGCTTTCAGAGTCTCCATTGAGAATTAAGGTGTAATTTTAATAGATTTTCCTTTTTAAGTTACTTACTTGGTCTTTTTCTCTTATAGCTTTTTAAAATATTTTTTCTTTGTTCTATATGTTTAGTGTTTTGATTATTATGTGCTGAGGGGTCTTTCTTTTCCGGTCCAACCTATTTGGTATTCTTTACGTTTCTTGTACCTTTATAAGCATGTCATTCTTTAAGTTAGAAAATTTTTCTTCTATGCTTTTGTTGAAAATATTTTCTGGGCCTTTGAGCTGGGATTCTTCTCCTTCCTCTTCTCCTACTATTCTTATGTTTGTTTTTTCATAGTGTACCTAATTTTCTGGATGTTTTGTGCCAGGAATTTTTTATATTTAACATTTCTCTGACTGATTATCCCTTTCTTCTAGCTCATTTTCAAAGTGTGAGATTCTCTCTTCAATCTCCTGTATTCTATTAGTGAAGTTTTTCTCTATGGTTCCCATTCAAATTTCTAAATTTTTCATTTCCAGAATCCCCTCAGTTTGTGTTTTCTTTATTACTTCTATTTCCATTTTCAGGTCCTGAACTGTTTTATTCATTTCCTTCAACTGTTTGTTTTTTCTTGACTTTTCTTAAGAAATCTATCCATTTCCTCTGGTTGGTTGTGTTTTCATGGATTTCTTTTTTATATAAATCTTTATTTTATTATTTATTTATTTGTTTGTTTATTTATTTATTTATTATGTACAGTGTTCTGTAATTACTGCATGTCTGCAGGCCAGAAGAGAGCACCAGAACTCATTATAGGTGGTTGCGAACCACCATGTGGTTGCTGGGAATTTAACTCAGGACCTCTGGAAGAGCAGTCAGTGCCCCTAACCTCTGAGCCATCTCTCCAGCCCTTGCTGGATTTCTTTAAGTGATTTGTTCATTTCCTTCTTAAGGACCTCTATTGTCTTCAGATAGTTGGTTTTAAAGCCTTTTTCTTGTGCTTAGGCTATGTTGGAATATTCAGGGCCTGCTATGGTAGGATAGCTGGGTTCTGGTGGAGATATATTGCCCTGGCTATTATTGATTATGTTTTATGTTGGATTCTAATATCTGGATTTGGAATGATTATAGGTCTAGATACTGATTTGTAGTTTTGTCTTTGTTTGGTAGGTATTTTGCTCATTGGTTTCTGTTTCCTCTCTGTATTTTCAGAGTGTGTTGGCTGTGTGCTGCCTGTTTTACTGGCCTGCTTGTCTGGTGTGTTCATGGAGGAGGGGGTGTTTGCTGGTGTTGGAAGCTGGGGGAAGGGGATACCAGGGAACTGTGATTTGTCGTTGTACTGGGTGACCCTTTAGGATTGGGTATGGGGGAACAGAAAGAGTGGAGAAGGCCCAAGGGAAGCACACCTTATCTGGTGTGTGTCACCCATGGTTGAGAAGGTTACCCACCCAAGCTGGGTGCCCGAACACAGAGATGATGCAGGGATAAGAGGCCAGGAGCTGCACAGGAGGCATGAATGGGGAGGAGGCTGAAGCTGGTGTTCTGCTGCAGCTCTAGGGGTGACCCTGAGGTTTATTCTGCAGAGCTGTAATCTTAAACTATATTCTCATCCAGATCCCTGACCAAAGAGTAAGGCTTATATGTTTATGTGTGTGTGTGGTGATAATCATTTGCCAAAAATAGCAAATAGAGGTTGAAAACAATCTTATAAAATAAATATCCACCCTAATTGTGGAAAGCAATATTTGGATATTGCTTGATAATGTTTATTTGTTTCTTATCTGGGTCTGGGGTCAGTTGGCACCAGTGACCTCATCCCTTGTTAAACTTTGTTAAAGATTTCTGTAAAGTATCCCATTTCTTCCCCCAGGTAATGCTTTCTGTGCTGTTCAATACAAAAGGAAAGACACAAGTACAAACATAGACATGAGGATAGACTCACAAGACAGCAGGCACAGATTCAGATTCATAAAACAGACAGACAGGAATGGCAGAAGAGAGGGGAGGGAGAACAAAGTAGAGAATTGAATGAGGCTCACTCTGTCAAATGACACCAAGGAGAATGTTTATTAGTGGTGTATACTCAAAGTGACACTGCGCATTAATGCTGACTCTTTAATTATTAATGCATTCACTTTGGTGCCCAACATGAAAAATCTCTAAGGCATTAAACATACATACACTGCTGTGGATGTGAGGACCCTTTCATGGGTTGGTGAAGGATTTTGGAGTATCCAGTGTGAGATGATGCCCTGAGCTCATATGAGGAAGATCAGGAAGATCCATGGGTGAACGTATGAATTTCAGATGTTCTCAGTCACCAAAACTGATGGGAGCCTGGAAATGTTCCACCTCATCTACCTGTAGTGGTGGAGCAGTTCCCAGGAAGAAAGAAAGCTGGGCATCACAGGCGGGCTGCACAGGTTGGTCTCAGGCACAAACTGTGCCCTCAAAGCTCCCCTTGAGCATCCACTTTCATTTCCTGTTTCTCTTTCTTTGTCAAGTCCCATTTGACCAGACTCCAACTTCCATCACCAGGAAAGAGCACGGCCTTCACTGAAGCAAGCCGACATGCAAGCCTGCCTTTCCACTTCCCTTCTTGACTGAAGTTTACGCACACCCTGGCAGCACTGTCGGCCCTTGGAGCTTCTTTCCCCTTTCTCAAAAGAAGTAAAGTTCTGAAAAGAAATTGCAAGCTTTCACTGCCATATCTACCTTTGCATCTGCTTTGAATGGTTGGACTGTGCATCTGTGCTGGGTAGGTTTTTATTGTCAACTTAACATACTCTAGAGTAATTGGCGAAGAGGGAATCGCAATTGAAGAACTGGCTCAGACTGTCCTATGGCAAATTCTTCAAGAGATTGTTCTTGGCTGATGATTGATGCAGCACTATCTGTGGGCAAGTGGGCCTAGGTTGTATAAAAAGCCACCTAAAGAAGCCAAAGAGAAGAGAGTAAGCTGCATCCATCCATGTGCTCTGCTCTGTTCTGATTCCAGTCTGAGTTTCTGCCCCAACTTCCTTTAGGGATTGACTGTTACCTGGAAATGTAAAAGGAAAGAAATTCTTTCCTTCCAAGATGCTTTTGGACAGTGTTTTATCACAGCAACAGAAAGGAAACTAACCCGGCAGCACAGGATGTGATGAAAGTGTGCCTCTGGATGTGTGTCAATGTGAAAAATAAAACAGGGCTGGGAATGTTACTCCTCAGTAAAGTGTTTGCCCAAAATACACCAGAGGCCCTTCCTTCAATCCCCAGAACCTCAGCACAGACAGGTATGTAGCTAGGTCAGTCGGTAGGTAGGTAGGTAGGTTGATGGATGATTCAAAGGATGGATGGATGGATGGATGGATGGACAGATGGATGAATGCATGGATGCGTGGATTGATGAATTAGAATAGATAGATAGATAGATAGATAGATAGATAGATAGATAGATAGATAGATGATAGATAGATGGATGGATAGATAGATAGATAGATAGATAGATGATAGATAGATGGATGATGGAGATACATAAGTAGAAACACACACACACACACACACATATATATATATGTATGTATATGTATATGATAGGTAGACACCCCTTTGAACATCAAGCTGTTGAAATAGACCATATTAATAACCTAAGAACTATGCCTATAGTCTTCTTCGGGAACTCTGAGAAAAGGCAAGTGAATCTCACACAAAGCAGAACCCAAGAAGCACTAGGCATCTTGAAGCCCTGAACTAGGAAGTTGTCATTTAGAATTTAAGAAAGTAATAAATTCAAAATATTGTCAAAAGGAGAAATGATCCCTAAGTTTATAAGAATTAAAGATTCAATGCATTTCTCTTCTTGCTTCTGGAAAAACTTAACATGCTCAGCCCTTTACTGCATGTATGACAGCATTATGATTAAATCAGTGTTTAATTATGCTCCCCAAACACCTTTGTTGTACTAACAGCCCCTAATGAGACTATGAGTTGAATATATTAAATTTAAAGCCATTATGTTGAAAATGGAACAAGAAGATCATCAGTTGTTATGCTAATGTGGTGATCTTCCAGACAGGGGCTAATTGCAGGACCAGCCTTCATTATAGAACAAGCATTAGGTTATGACTTAATGGCTACCTCTTCCCATGCCCCAAGGTTACAGAGCAAACTCTACTTCATTCCAGGGCAAAGGTAAGGAGGGAAAATCAGGAAGGTTCACACAGGAGGAAGGTTTTCCATTTGTGGATTGAAACGACCAGGATTTCAGCTGCATACGGAAGGTGAAGAGCTCAGCCGAATTGCCTGGCAACCGCCAGGCTGCTTGATAACTCAGCGGGTTCATTTTGTGACTTTATTTGATCTCTCAGGAGAATCTTGAGACACAGCCTTCTGTAGACACCTTAATTTGTTTCTGAAATAAAATGTGGGCTATTTTTTCCAAATTATAGAAAGCAATTCAAGTTTAGATCAATCCTGTTTTGTGTGACTATAGTGTATGCAGAAGAGCATATAAATCATTAAGGAAACTGTATGTGAGCAAAAAAGAAGAATTTTAAGTCTGTGTGTTCTATCTTGTGTTAAGATTCATAATCCCTATCGATTTACTTTGCTCCAGAAAACATTTTGCTGTCCACAGAAGCAAGCTTGGAAGCCTCCTACAAATTGAATACTGTGCTTCCCTTACAAGCTGTCCCTGGAGGTTTGAGCAGTAATGACTTTTCCTTTGACCACCCTATTAACTGGAAAGGAAATATATGAGTTTATAAGCATTTATTCCTGCAAGTATCATTGCACACTAATCTCAAACTTTAGAAAGATGAGAAGCTACACCACTTCTCTATAATAAGTAAATATTACCCTCAATGTTCTTATTACCATGGCCTGAGGTAGGCACACTGTGATCCCATCACACACACTCTCGGTCACAAAAGCCTTTGCCATCCTTAGTTAATAAGCAACTAAGCCCTCCAGCCATCATGGGTGCTATGGAAACATGGCCATCTGAGGTAGAAAGTTCTACCACAAGCAACGATCCATCTTATTTCTGTTTAACAACCATACAGTCCACAAGGTGCATCTTTAGACCTACACTCATAATAAATGATGACTTCGAAAAGCAGCTGAGAGATCAATTGTGAATTAATTTAAAAGAATAAAACCATACCAAGAAACAACAAAAGATAATAAGATTAAAGTGTGGTACTGAGGAAACAAAAGGGAAAGCTAAGCAAAAAAATGAAAAAATGTAAAGTAAAAATAACAGAAATATCTAAAAGTTGATGAAATAGACAACAGGTACCCTACCAAAACAAAACACCAAGAATTCACAAGGAAGGCCGGGGATGATGTTATTTCTGAAATTTTTCAAGTTTGCAATTTAAATATACACAAAAATTAAAATTTTGGATTTAATTTAAAGTAAAAATATAAAAGTTTTTTGTTAGAACATAAGTCTGTGCCTTTAGTCCAGATTCCATGCCTGAGGAGATCGGGCCCCACTTCCCTGCAACTGTCCATGCCACGGCCTAAGAGCAAGCAGTCCCTGGTTTCTGTCCTCATTAGCATCTGGACCCTCCACACTCTGTTACCTACTCTGTGTAGAACTAAGGCACATGATGGGAACCTTCCCACCACTCCTGAAAAGGTGGACAAAGTCAGACCTGCCCTCTGTTCCCAGGGTTGGTCTGAGACTTAGAGACTGTCCTGAAGACTCTTCTTGGGAGATGCTTCTCCGGCCTGCCCCACACCCCCACTATCCCCATTCTCACATGTCTGTCTCCCTCCCCACTCTCTGTCACCCTTCCTCTCAAAGAAGCACCTCTACAAGCTTTAAAAAGAAGCTCTCTCTCCCTTTAAAGCCTGGAGACTTCTCTAGCTATTATTTTGTTTCTGTCCACTGTTGTCACGCCTCCCTAGAGGCCTAATCACTGCCTTGAGGACCTTCGTCCTAATAACCCTCCCTCACTAAAGGGGATCACATTGTGTGTCAACTCCCTTTCTCAGCCTACCGGTGCTGCTGGTCTCTTCTATTACATAATAGTTTTAAATGGCTTTACAAATGTATTTCGATGCAGTAAATTAAAATCTCCTCCTTACCCGCCACTCACTATTCCCCTTGCCTGTGTTGCAATCCTCCAGCAGCTAAACATGATGATGTGCAGTTACAGTCCCAGCTCCTGAGAGGGTAGGGTAGGAGGACACAAGTTTGTGTCAGCTAAGCTTCAAAGTGAGTTCCAAGCCAACCTGGGATGCAGAGGGAGAGCTGATCTCAAAACAAAACAACAATAAATTCTCTGCTTTAGCTTTTCCCTTATAGTTTTATAAGAAATGCTGCCAATGCAAATTGAAGGCCACCAATTGTTAGATGCCCAATGTACCTCTGTGACTTGCCTGCTCTCTGGAATAGCACAGAAAGACGGTAGATCTCAGGAGGTCAGATTGGCTTCATGATTCTTCTGGGTAACACAAACATTACAATGCTAGGAACTGTTAGCCATTTATCTCAAAAAGGCTTTGTCACCAGTACCCAGAGAACACCTGTACTTGGTTAGTCTCCTAAGTTTACCCTGATAAGAATATAATTTATTTAAGGCATCAGTTTCCTAAGACTAAATCTGACACTTGCCAATCTTCTCCTTTCCTGCCCTTATCATTTTCTGAGTATGTTGTATTCTCGTTGGTATTTTTTATTATTTCTCAGGAGCATATATGAAGAGAAAAAGATACTATAATAATAATCCCTGAAGTTGTGTAACCATGTGATTGTTGAACCCCACAGCAAACCAAGCAGTACAAATGAACAATCTTCTGGTTCCTGTAGTCCTGATGTCTCTGAAGAATTTATTATTCAGAGGATAGAGGATAGAAAAAAAAATTCCCATTGGTTTATTGATGTTATTTATAAATTTAGATAACTTTGTTTGGGGTGGTTTTTTAGGAGTGACAGTTTAAAGGTTTGATAATATGTACATTTTGTAAAATTGTGGTATAGTCTAAGAGTAGTGTGAATAACTGTACTTGTAGTATTTGGGAGGCTGGATGTAGGGAGAACCTGCTTTTGAGCCCATGCCTAGTTACATAGTGAGACCCTTTCTCAAAACTTAGGATACAGTCACTTTTACACACATGTACATTGAAGGTGGATTTGCTAGACATTTCATTTCATATGTCATGAAAGACTTTCAGTGTTGGGGTTGGGTAGTCACCAAATTAAGAGAAGAACGAAAATCAGTCAGCCAAAGTATGGGAGATGAAGTCAGATGGGAGGTACTGTTAAAATATAATGTAAATGGACAATCAAGTTGGTATGGGAGCTCAAGAACCACACCACACCAGAGGCTTATTGGAGGAGGTGCCGCTTGTTGCTTCCCAACTATTTAGCCCTGAAATAACCACACAGAAACTGTATTAATTAAATCACTGCTTGGCCCATTAGCTCTAGCTTCTTATTGGCTAACTCTTACATCTTAATTTCACCCATTTCCATTAATCTGTGTATCAGCACTTGTCAGTGGCTTACTGGCAAAGTTTTGGCATGTCTGACTCTGGTGGCAGCTCCATGGCATCTCTCTCTCCGCCTTCCTTCTTCCAGCATTCAGTGCAGTTTTTCCCTGCCTACCTAAGTTCTGCCCTACCAACAGGCCAAGGCAGTTTCTTTATTTATTAACCAATAAAAGCAACACATAGACAGGAGGACCTCCCACACTAGAGGCTGAATCCTGCAGCTGCCACAAACTGAGATCTCTCAGTGTATGGAGAGACAGAAGGAAGGGAAATGAGATGCAGGCAGGAAGGAGTAACTGGACAGGATAGGCCAGCCCTGCACTGGCTTTTAGAATAAAAGCCATTTCCACAATGTGATGGTCAAGGACATATAGATGAACTCTCACATCTGAAAAATGCTAGATGAAGTCATGTAAGGTTAGATGTGAGGTCCAAAGCCAGGTGAATAGGGTCTGTCTCTTGCTGATCTTTCTGCTCCTCTCACAGGACCTGCCTGAGAATCACAGAGACAGGGTGCAGCAGCTGGAGGAGGTGATAGAACCACATTGAGCCATGTGAATGGTTGTTTCCACAAGCTTCCACAGAGCTTCCCTTTGTGTGGACATTGTTGAAGAAGGCTGTGAGTGTCCATTTCCTCTCATTACTAACTTCCCACAGACATTTTCAGGCATAACTTCTTACAGTCTCCACGCCCAAAGCGAGGTACAAAACCAACTTCTATGAATTTTCATGAACACTCAGAGGATTTTTCAAACAAACAAGTCTTTCCCACAGGCAAACAAACACCCTTGGGAATGGCAGTTCTGTGTGGTTCTCAGCAGGAAGCTCACATCTATTATTTTTTTTGAAAGTCAACAGCTAAAATGAATTTCTTACCCTCCCCAGCAAAGCTGTTCTAAATGGCTGCTGTATGCCAGCTATTTCCTGGAGGTTGTGCTCATGACATTGGCTGGCAACTGAAGAGCTGATAGTTCTAGCAATAAAGGTGTAACTAACACATAAACTCAAAGAGAATGAAGCCACCATATTACTTGATGAATAATAGGCCCAGAAAAATAATTCTTTGTTCACCTTTAAGACATCAAATCCAAATGGACAAAGAGTTGCCTTTAAAATAAAGGTCCTCTGTGACATACAGTAAACAACTTAGCTACTGCCCTAAAAGAGTAAGTAGAAATAAAAGTTTATATTCTTCCTGCAGTTTTTTTAATCTCAATGAAATGTAAGTGATCATGAACTCAGTGCAATAAAAAAATAAACCAACATGAAAATTGAGGTAGCAGAAAAAAAAAGAAATATTCAAGAACCATAGTAAAATCCAGATAATTAAAATGTTCATTATAAGTTGTAAACAACAGAGTTAAGACAGAAAACAATGTTAGTAACAACCTAGAGAACTCAAGAAATGACAGAGGTGGTAAAAAAAACTCAACACATAAAAGTTAACAAAAGAACAGTAACCAATGAAGACCCACTAGAAAGAAAAAAGCAGTAATGTCTGAAGCAGCAAAAGAATGAATACGTCGATGTCAACAGATTGCTCAACTATATATAAACGTGTTAAGTGATTAAATTCTAGCATGATGAAATGAAGATTCACTCAGACAATAGACTATGAGGAGCAGTCTTATCTCGGTGACCCAGAATGACACCGGCACCATTTTTAAAAGTAGGGCAGCAAAGAGATGTGCCGATCATTTCATTGTCACACAAGACAATATGACCAATTGTTTAAGAATCTACTAGTCACGTGAAACTATCAGAAGCAAAAGTACTTCAGAATTTTGAGAGAGAACACAAAGTAGGACTTGGAATCTGAAGGATAACGGACACTGGGTGCGTTCACTGCCACATATAATTGCAAAGTTAAGAGACCAGTCGGGTGCTGGGGTGAACAAGCAAGAGTGCCTGCTGTGCAGGAATGAGGACCTGAGTTCAAATCCCAGCACCCACATAAAAAAATAGGCATTAACAGGGATGCATCTGTGACCCCAGCACTGAGGGAGGGGAATGAAGGCTTGTGGTCTTCAGCTTAGCTCCAGGTTTATTGAGAGATTCTGTCTCAAAGGGATAAAGGGGAGAATGAAAGAGAAGAACACTCATCATCTTCTAGTCTCTGGGTGCGTGCATGTGTACATCACTTGTACATATATGTGTACACACCACACACATTCACACATCCAAAAACAATCAAAGCTGATACTTGAAAGAGAAATATAAAGCTGAAGTTTATAACCGAATAAACATATCAACCCCAATGGATAACCCTAAATTACATTAAGGGAGCAGTATAAAAGGAGCATAGGAAAATGTGCTAAATCATCTTATGTAGCATTCGAAAATCTGTATCTAGTTAGATGCAGTTTAGTTTCAAACATTTCTAATTAAATTAACTATTACTGAAGAAGAAACAACCTACAACCATGTTGAATACTCCCTAACTGAAGTCAAGATTTTCAGTTTTAAATCAGTAAGGAGAAAAGGAGAACTAGAGAACAGTGGGAGATTCCAGTAACAAATGTTTAAAATAAGGAGGGAGGGAAGGTGACAAAAATAAAGACCATACACAGAATCTAAGCAAAATAATTTAATCCACCCGAAACGAAAAGTATTCAACTTCAAACTAACTCAGCATAAAGACATCAAAATGCTGGAAATCAAATGGACTAGGAGATCAAAGCAAAGAAAATAGTGGACTAATTTCACACGTACTAAGAGAGCCATTTGTAGTGCTGAGTGATCTACTCCACAACGAAAACAAAATAGTCATGAACTTCTCTCCCAGAAGGCAAGACTGAGAGAAAAATTAGTTTTGTTAATGAGAATTTGAAACAACTCTATTTTACAGAACAAAGCCCCATAAAGATATGACTAGTATAACTAATAAGATTGTTTGTCATATGAAATAAACTTCGTTCCACAGATATTACTTACAAAAATAATTACCATGCAGTAGTTCATGGTGACAACCTCAATAAAGGCTAAAAAGACACAATGCATTTTACATTCACAGACTGCAAACTAAGACAGAAAATTAACCGAAAAAGAAAAAAAAAAACAGAAGTCACCCAAATCTCTTGGAAATTAAAGGGGAAAGGGTTTTACTAAATAACCACAGCATGAACAGAAAAGAAATTGAAGTCATTATTTTTTAATTAAACACTGGTTATTAAATAAGAACGGAAGCAAATAAAGTCCAACTTAAATCAAAACAGCAGCAACCCCAGGAAAAGTCAGGGACTACAGGCATTCACTCAATTCAATCATTGGCTGAGCAAATGTTTTGGCTAAGGCCTATTAAGCTGAGGGTGCTGGGGTACAGAGAAGTTACATTTTAGATAGCATATAAATACATAAATAAGGAAGCATATTAGCAATAATTACATAACAACGTTTAAAACAGAAATCAACCTTGTAAAGAAAAATGGTGTAACAAATTTAAAAAGTAACAAATGTAAAAAAGTAGTCCCTGACTTTTCCTGCCGAGGCTAGAAAAAGATGTCCAATGCCCTAGAGCTGGGGTTGCAGGAAGTTCTGAACTACCTGATGTGGGTGCTGGGAACTGAATGCAAGTCCTTTGAAAGGACAGCAAGCACCCTTAACAACGAATCCATATCTCCAGCTCTCATACAAGTGATGTATACTTTTTAATGAGTCTGTGATATAACAGAACTCTGGCTTTTGTTCTGCTTATAGAATTGTTAATAAACATCCAAAATGATATATTACAATATTTTAACTCAGCTTCCCTAATTCTCACCTCCATAAGACATCATCTGATTCCTCACCCATCCAGGCCCAGAGTTTACAACTGCCTTTTCAACTTGTACACGTTCCCCCTTACTTAAAACTCATTTTTTTTCAACCCCACTTCATTGCCTACAGTCCCTGTTGACAAACAGAGAAAGAATCACTCAGGATGAGATACACACTCTGGACTCACACTCAGGCTGGCTCAGTTCACATCCTTAAATCAGCAAGATTTCAAATTCCTTGTGCCATGGCTGTTCAGCTAATTGTGAAGAGTCACAATCAAAAGATTAAATCTACCAAATAATTATATAGCATGACTATGAATGAGAGGTGTTGATGGCATGTAACTTTTAAAAAGTCAAATCAAGTAGAAATTTTAGGAATGAGTTTTGCATTGCATTTTTTCTGGGATCTGAGAAATTTGGGTAAATGTTCAAAGGAATACCACTTTGACGAGAATAAACAAGGAACTACCAAAATCCACTCTAGAGTTTAGAAAAAGAGCAAAAGTCAGAGCTGGTCTCTTTACCCCTCACCTGTCTCCTGCTGTTTGATGTAAAATCAACAACAAGGAAGCTAACACAATAGGGAATTGACCTGAGATGTGAGCTGTCTGTCAGCTGCAAAGGAACGGACTGGGATACACACACACACACACACACACACACACACACACACACACACATCCCTTCATTGCCTTTGGAGAGTATCTCCAGGGGACAGGTCATGCAGTAGGTCAGATGCACGGAGCACACAGAGCACGGTGTCTGCTCCTCTGTCTAGATGATTTATGTGGACTAGAGGGGTCTTTGTTCTCCCAAGAGGGCTGCCATGCTAGACACTTCCAGGGATGCTGCGTTCACCCTGGAGGAGAGTCTGCGGCAAGAGAGGACCACACAGTTTCCTCCTGGATCTCATGCCCCTGGGTTATCGGTTTCTGGGTTTGCCACTCGTGGCGGATGCATTGTTGTTGAGTTGGGGAGTGAGTCTCAGAATGAGGCTGGGGCTTCCTCACCCCATGTCAGTGATGCGCCACAAACTTCCTTTGAAACCCAAGTCCAGGAGAACACCTCTGGAAAAGCACCACTACATAGTCACTTCAGGATGCTGGGCAATAAAATTTGTACAGTTAGCATGTCTGTTTAAATTGCTGTAACCCATGAAGAAAACCAGAATAAGTTGTCAATTTTTAGTTTACATGCACTTCTAAACATGGATTAAGACTTTATTTGATAACTATCTTTGGAAGGGTAAATGTGAAAATTATAATAAGTATAACAAAGGCCAATTTTTTAAAAAATATTTATTTATATACGTATATGTGTGTTTTGTCTGCATACCAGAAGAGAACATTGGAACCCTGGGACTACAGTTAAAGACAGCTGTGAGCCACCATATGGGTGTTGAGAATTGAACTCAGGACTTCTTTGAAGAGCAACTACTGATCGTAACCACTGAGCCATCCCTCCATTCCACAAAGGTCAATTTTTATATCACTAAACTTCATTGTATAGCTATATATACTATATGCTTGCATGTTTACATACATACATGCATATGCATTTGTATAAATGTATGGAATATTCCTTTATACTGTGTGAATATATGTCACTATGATTGGTTTAATAAAGAAGCTGACAGGCCAATAAATGAACAGGTAGAGGTTAGACAGAACTTGCAGACAGCAACAGAGTGTAAAGAAGAAGTAGAGGAATCTTGGGGTCACGAGAAGATGTGAAGAGAAGCAAGATGAACTTGCTATGTTTTAAAAAAGATACTTCTATGTGGCAGATCATAGATAAGAAATATGGGTTAATTTAAAATGTAAGAGTTAACCAGTAATAAGCCTGAGTTTTTATAATAATAATCTTATTTTAAATAAAAGTTGAGTCTTTATAACTAATAGTAAGTCTCTGTGTATTTATTTGGGAACTGTCTGGTGGAACAGAAAAGATCGCCTATATAAATGTAAGCATTCTGAACCATAGAGCAGCTCTTTCCCTTGGAAATAAGCAAAATACTATCAATAAAGCCAAAAAAATTAGCTCTGTCATTTAAGCTTGTCAGGAGACCTACACCTGCAGTTCCATTAAAGGGAAGTAGAAGCGGGAAGAACAGGACAGCCTGGGGTATGTGACGATACTTTATCTTTTAAAAATTATGTGAATATTGTCTTTCTATATAAAATTCAAATCTTTCTATGTGATAAAAAGGGTTCTCTTTGACATTTCAGGATAACACTGGTGCATTATCACCCCTAGATGTCAAGAATTAACAGACCACGAGAGTTTGAGATACTGTTTGGTGTCATTTAAGGACTAAATCCCAGAAACTCTTTATCTATTGAATGACAGAAAAGAAGTATCAGGTTTTATGTTTCATCTTGCTTTGAAATGATAGGTATGTGGAAATGCTGTTGCAAAATATCTTCAGTCTTAAGAAACATATTTGTCACAGCTCTGGTGACAAAGCTCAGCTGGAGTGGCACAGACTGTTTGAAGGCATACATCCTAGGTGGGCCGTGGGAAACCAGGAGTTCAAATAACTTCGCACGTTCCATCCATTCCTACTAGAATAAGTCAATACGAATTAGTACAGGGCTCAGCAGCCTTAAACCCTGAAGCCAGGAAATTTCTGCATTTATAATCCACAAGGCAAAAAATATAGTCAACAAATGTTTGGGAATTCTGATTTTGAAAGACATGCTAGAAGGCAACTGAACGTGATAGTGTTATTTCAAATCCCCGGTCCTGTTGTGTTGACATAACTGTTCTCATTGTAGCCACGTCCACAGAGTCAGTGGGGCTTAGGAGTCTCCGAGATCAACAAGTGGAAAAAGATGAGCCCGAGAGTTTCTACTGCAGAGAAACAACAAATGCATACCCTGAAATGTTCCAGTTATAGAAATGGATTGATTTGGCAACTTCTTTAGATTGCTATTATTTAAGTAAATGTGTTTGTGTTTAAGAAAAGAGAAGATAATAGATCCTATAGTAAACATACATCGTACCCACCTTTGCTATTTGCCAGTGTGCCTTGTAAGATAATTATTCCAGAAACAGGAATCCAAGCTAGCAAAATTCATCCAAATTAGCACAATCATCTAGCACAGAGAATAGGGGAAAGATGTGGCTTTTGTGGGAGGGAAAGATATCAACCCAGACAACCGCGAAAGAGAAAAGAAAACAAGATCTTTGGACTTTCTGAGCTAAGAAACAAATACAGAAAGGTAACGAGGCATCGCGTTTCTGATGGGGTTTCTGTTGGTTCCCACGTGGAGAATCGGGTGAATATCTGACCAGAGCACAGAGAGCCAGAAACACAGCATGAGGAATATGCTTTCCACCCCAAGCATAAAGGCACTGAACACACTCTCACTGGCTGTAATAAAAGTAATTCAATGCTCCTAACTAATATAATATACCTTTATTTTATGCTTCTTGCAATTACTAACTTTAGCATACAAGATAATGGCTTGGCTATGGCATTTTCATTCATGTGTAGCCTTCTGATTTGATCTTTTCTGCCACTCCACTTCCTTCTCATGTCTGCCCCACTATCTTTTTTAATATAATATTTTAAGATCTTTCTGGTCATTCTGCAGGGGTTTCTCCCTGCGCCTTCTGTCCTTCTCGTCCTATCCCATCCCAGCGTCCCTAAAGCACCACTCCACTCCTTAGGGGCCACAAAACCGCCCTGCCTGGCCCTTACCTGGGCCGGGAGTCAGTGGTGAGGGAGGAGTTCCTTTATCTCACTCAGCTTGCTGCTGGCAAGCTGGGCCTTTGTCTGAGATACCTGCACAGCAAGGAGCCATTTAGCCTGAAACTGAAGATCCAGTGGAGGATTGTGCTGCAAGGTTCGCTGTGGGATACTTCATCCCACCCTGCCCCCACCTTTGCCCTTTGGTCCCTGCTGTGTCCCTCAGCTATCAGGAAACCCTGATTCAGTGCTGTGGAGTTCCCTCTGGACGGGTGAGTGTGTGCTATCCTGGGGTGACCTGTCCTGGAAGAGAGCACATCCCCTCTCCCCCAGCGCCTGGTACAGGGGTGTCTCTCCCAAGCCTACCCTAGTGTATTCAAGTGTCCTGCTCCTGTACCAAGGCCACGACACAGAGGTGAGATAGGCTACCCTCTAGGCAGGGCTGAGGATTCCAGCAAGGGAGTGCTGGCTCCTTCAGATTGCCCTGCAAGGAATAGCTCCTGCTCAGGCTCTGAGGAGAGTCACCCAGTTTCAGTCACAGCAAAGATTTGACCAAGACACCAAGTCTATCCTAGCTCCATTTGAAGAAAGAGATGGGCAGGCGCCAATGCAAGAACTACTCCAACAACCTGAAAGGCAACATGACATCACCAGAATTCAGGCTTCCCGAAACAAAAAGAATTGTACACTCTACTCCAGAGGAAATAGAAGAAATTGACCTTAAACAGTACTTTATGAAAATAATAGAGGACCTTAAACAGGAGGTAAAAAACTGCCATAAAGAAATGGAGATGACAAACAAAAAGGTAGATGAAATAAATAAATCTCTCAAAGATACCCAAGAAAAACAAGAAAAACAAGAAAAAGCAATCAAACAGGTAAGGGAAACAGTACAAGACCTGAAAAATGAAATGCAGGTAATGAAGAAAACACATTCCGAGAGAAGACTGGAAATGGAAATTCTGAGTAAACGAACAGAAACTACAGAGACAAGTATTACCAACAGAATACAAGAGATGGAAGAAAGAATCTAGGACTCTGAAGATACTATAGAGGAAATAAACTCACAGATTAAAGAACAAATCAAATCCAACAAATTCTTAACACAAAACATCCAGGAAATCTGGGACACCATGAAAAGACCAAACCTAAGAATAATTGGTATAGAAGAAGGAGAAGAATTGCAACTCAAAGGCCCAGAAAATATATTCAACAAAATTATAGAAGAAAATTTCCCCAACCTAAAGAAGGATTTTTCTATGAAGGTACAAGAAGCCTACAGAACACCAAATAGACTGGATCAAAAGAAAGCATCCCCGTACCATATAATAATCAAAACACAAAACATACAGAATAAAGAACAGATATTAAGAGCTGCAAAGGAAAAAGGTCAAGTGACATATACAGGGAAACCTATCAGAAGTACACCTGACTTCTCAATGGAAACCATGAAAGCCAGAAGGTCTTGGAGAGATGTGCTACAGACACTAAAGGAACATGGATGCAAGCCCAGACTACTATACCCAGCAAAGCTTGCATTCACCATCGATGGAGAAAACAAGATATTCTAGGACAAAAACAGATTTAAACAATACATAGCCACAAATCCAGCCTTGCAGAAAGTAATAGAAGGAAAATCACAAACCAAGGAGTCCAACAACGCCCACAATAACTCAGGCATCTAGCGACCCTTCACCAGCACAACTAGAAGAAGGGAAACACACAAACTCTACTACAAAAAAAAAATGTCCGGAGTTAACAACCACTGGTCATTAATATCACTTAATATCAATGGACTCAATTCACCTATAAAAAGGCACAGGCTACAAGACTAGATATGAAAACAGGATCCAACATTCTGCTGTTTACAAGAAACACACCTCAACCACAAAGACAGACACCTACTCAGAGTAAAGGGTTGGGGAAAGGTTTATCAAGCAAATGACCTAAAAAACAAGCCGGTGTGGCCATACTAATTTCTAACAAAGTTGACTTCAAACTAAAATCAATCAGAAGAGATGGAAAAGGACACATTATACTCATAACAGGAAAAATCCTTCAGAATGAAGTCTCAATCCTGAATATCTATGCCCCTAATATAAAAGTACCCACTTATGTAAAAGAAACACTTCTAGAACTCAAGGCAGCCATCAAACCACACACACTAATAGTAGGAGACTTCAACACTCCTCTCTCACCAATGGACAGGTCATCAGACAGAAACCTAACAAAGAATTGAAAGACTTAATGGAGGTAATGAACCAAATGGACTTAACAGACATCTATAGAACATTCCACCCAAATAGGAAAGAATATACCTTCTTCTCTGTGGCTCATAGAACCTTTTTGAAAATTGACCACATACTCGATAACAAAGCAAACTTCCACAGTTACAAAAAATATTAGTAACCACCTGCGTCCTGTCAGATCACCATGGATTAAAATTAGAATTTAACAACAATGCTACCCCTAGAAAGCCTACAAACTCATGGAAACTGAACAGTCAACTACTGAACCACACCTGGGTCAAGGAAGAAGTAAAGAAAGAAATTAAAGTCTTTCTTGAATTTAATGAAAACAAAAACACAACAAAATCAAACCTATGGGACACAATGAAGGCAGTGCTAAGAGGAAAATTCATAGCACTAAGTGCCCACTTGAAAACGGAGAAAGCACTCATTGGAGACTTAACAGCACACCTGAAAGCTCTAGAAAAAAAAAGAAGCAGATTCACCTAGGAGGAGTAGAAGACTAGAAATAATCAAACTGAGGGCAGAAATCAACAAAATGGAAACACAGAAAACAATCCAAAGAATCACTGAAACAAAAAGCTGGTTCTTGGAGAAAATAAACAAGATTGACAAACCCTTAGCCAAACTAATCAAACGGCAGAGAGAGAGCACGCAAATTAATAAGATCAGAAATGATAAGGGGGAAGTAACCACAGACACAGGGAAACTCAGAGAATCATTAGATCTTACTACAAAAGCCTGTATGCCACAAAATTGGAAAATGTAAAAGAAATGGACATTTTTTTAGATAAGTACCATATACCAAAGTTAAACCAGGACCAGGTGAACATTCTAAATAGTCCTGTTAGTCGCGAAGAATTAGAAACTGATCAAAAACCTCCCTACCAAAAAGAGCCCAGGACCAGATGGTTTCAATGCAGAATTCTGCCAGAACTTCCAAGAAGACCTAATACCTATACTCCTTAAGGTATTTCATAATATAGAAGCAGAAGAGTCATTGCCAAATTCCTTTTATGAAGCCACAGTTACCCTGATACCTAAACCACATAAAGACCCAACCAAGAAAGAGAATTACAGGCCAATCTCACTCATGAACATCGATGCAAAAATTCTCAATAAAATACTTGCAAACCCCATCCAAGAACACATTAGAAAAATTATCCACTACGATCAAGTAGGCTTCATCCCAGAGATGCAGGGCTGGTTCAACATATGAAAATCTATCAATGTAATCCATCATATAAATAAAATGAAGGAAAAAACCATATGGTCATCTCATTAGATGCTGAAAAAGCATTTGACAAAATTCAACACCCTTTTATGATAAAAGTTTTGGAGAGAATAGAGATACAAGGGTCATTCCTAAATATAATAAAGGCTATTTACAGCAAGCCAACAGCTAACATCAAATTAAATGGAGAGAAACTCAAGGCCATCCCACTAAATTCAGGAACACGACAAGGCTGTCCACTCTCTCCTTATCTCTTCAATATAGTGCTTGAAGTCCTAGCAATAGCAATAAGACAACATAAGGGGATCAAGGGTATTCGAATTGGAAAGGAAGAAGTCAAACTTTCGTTATTTGCAGATGATATGATAGTGTACATAAGCGACCCGAAAAACTCCACCAAAGAACTCCTACAGCTGATAAACTCCTTCAGTAACGTGGCAGGGTACAAGATCAACTCCAAAAAATCAGTTGCCCTCCTATACACAAAGGATAAGGAAGCAGAGAGGGAAATCAGAGAAGTATCACCTTTCACAATAGCCACAAATAGCATAAAATATCTTTGGGTAACTCTAACCAAGGAAGTGAAGGATTTATTTGACAAGAATTTTAAGTCTTTGAAGAAAGAAATTGAAGAGGATACCAGAAAATGGAAAGATTTCCCTTGCTCTTGGATTGGGAGGATAAACATAGTAAAAATGGCAATTCTACCAAAAGCAATCTATAGATTCAATGCAATCCCCATCAAGGTCCCAACAAAATTCTTCACAGATCTTGAGAGGACAATAATCAACTTTATATGGAAAAACAAGAAACCCAGGATAGCCAAAACAATCTTATACAATAAAGTAACTTCTGGAGGCATTACCATCCCTGACTTCAAATTCTATTACAAAGCTACAGTATTGAAAACAGCTTGGTGTTGGCATAAAAACAGAGAAGTTGACCAATGGAATCGAATAGAAGACCCGGATCTTAACCCACAAATCTATGAACACCTGATTTTTGATAAAGGAGCCAAAAGTGCACAATGGAAGAAAGAGGGCATCTTCAACAAATGGTGCTGGCATAACTGGATGTCAACCTGTAGAAGAATGAAAGTAGATCCATATCTATCACCATGCACAAAACTCAAGTTCAAATGGATTAAAGACCTCAATATTAATCGGAACACACTGAGCCTGATAGTGGAGAAAGTGGGAAGTACTCTACAACATATGGGTACAGGAGACCGTTTCCTACGTATAATCCCAGCAGCACAGACATTAAGGGCAACACTGAATAAATGGGACCTCCTGAAGCTGAGCAGCTTCTGTAAAGCAAAGGACACTATCACAAAGACACAAAGGCAGCCTACTGACTGGGAAAAGATCTTCACCAACACTGCAACTGACAAAGGTCTGATCTCTAAAACATATAAGGAACTCAAGAGACTAGATTTTAAAATGCTAATTAACCCATTTAAAAAATGGGGCTCTGAACTCTACAGAGAATTCTCAACAGAAGAAGTTCAAATGGCCAAAAGACAATTAAGGTCATGCTTAACCTTCTTAGCTATCAGGGAAATGCAAATCAAAACAACTTTGAGATACCATCTTACACCTGTCAGATTGGCTAAAATCAAAAACACCAATGATAGCCTTTGCTGGAGAGGTTGTGGGGTAAGGGGTACACTCATCCATTGCTGGTGGGAATGCACACTTGTGCAACCACTTTGGAAAATAGTGTGGTGGTTTCTCAGGAAACTCGGGATCAACCTACCCCAGGACCAAGCAATTCCACTCTTGGGAATTTACCCAAGAGATGCCCAATCATACTAGAAAAACATTTGTTCAACTATGTTCATAGCAGCATTATTTGTAATAGCCAGAACCTGGAAACAACCTAGATGCCCTTCAGTGGAAGAATGGATGAAGAAACTGTGGAATATATACATATTAGAATACTACTCAGCGGTAAAAAACAATGACATCTTGAATTTTGCAGGCAAATGGATGGACATAGAAAACACTATTCTAAGTGAGGTAACCCAGACCCAAAAAGATGAACATGGGATGTACTCCCTCATAATCGGTTTCTAGCCATAATTAAAGGACATCGAGCCTATAATTCATGATCCTTGGGAAGACAATAAGAAGATGAACCCAAATAAAAACATACAGTTATCCTCCTGGATGTTGGAAGTAGATAAGACTGCAGGGCATAAATTGGGAACTTGGGGGTGGGGTGGGATGGGGGCAAGGGGAAATAGGGAGAGAAAAACGTGAAGGGGAGGATGGGGAGAGCTTGGGGAAAGGGGATCCTTGGGATATAGGAAGGGTGGACATGGGAGCAGGGAAGCATATATCTTAATTAAGGGAGCCATCTGAGTGTTGTCAAGAGACTTGACTCTAGAGGGTTTCCCAGGGGTCCAGGGAGATGCCCCCAGCTAGTTCCTTGGGCAGCTGCGGAGAAGGAGCCGAAAAAGGCCAGATCCTATAACCATACTCATGAATATCTTGCATATCATCATAGAACCTTCACCTGGCAACGGATGGAGATAGAGACAGAGCCCCACATTGGAGCACCGGACTGACCTCTCAAGGTCCTGATGAGGAGCAGAAGGAGAGAGATCATGAGAAAGAAAGTCAGAACCATGAGGGATGCGTTCACCCACTGAGACGGTGGGACAGAACTAACGGGAGATCACCAAGTCCAGTTGGAATGGGACTGATGGAACATCCGATCAAACCGGACTCTCTGAAAGTGGCTGATGGTGGAGGCTGACCGAGAAGCCAAGGACAATGGCAAGGGGCTTGGTCTCTACGACATGTACGGGCTCTGTGTGAGCCTTGTCAGTTTGGTTGCTCACCTTCGTGGACCTGGAGGGAGTTGGGAGGACCTTGGACTCAACATAGTGTAGAGAACCCTGATGGCTCTTTGGCCTGGAGAGGGAGGGAGTGGAGGTATGGGTGGAGGAGGGGGAGGGAAGGGGGAGAAGGAGGGGAGGAGATGGCAATTTTTAATAAAAAATATAAACTGAAAGAAAGGGGGAAAATATATAATATTTTAAATGATTCCTGGAGAATGTCAGACAATGTGTTTTGATCATATCCTTCCCCACTGCTCCCTATAACTCATCATAAGCATGCCCACTACCATCTCATGCCCCTCTCTCTTTCCTGTTCCTAATAATCCACTGAGTCCAGTTTATGCCACCAAGATATCCACAGGTGTTGGTCCATCTGTTGGCAGTATGCCAACACTCCTAACTTCAACTGATTCTTCTCGGAAGCTCTCCGTTATCAATAGATCCTCAGATCCGGGTGGGGCCCATGAGCTCCTCCCCATTCTGTGCTTGAATGCTGAATGGCTTGATTCTGCACAGGCAGCCATGCCTGCTGTGAGAGTACATACGAACGTATAACACGGGGAGAGTACATACGAACAAACACTCGTCACATATGTAGAGTACATATGAACATTCAGTCACAGAGGGAGAGCACATACGAACATTCAGTCACAGTGGGAGAGTACATATGAACATTCAGTGGTGGGGAGTACATACGAACATGCCATCACAACAAAGGCAGCGAAGCGGTTGCGGGAGCCCCTAAAGCCAGCCATATAATTATCACACACGAGCACACATCAGCGCCCTTTCAGTCACTCTGCTGATTCCCTGAGCTTCAGCCCCTTGTCTGCAAACTGACCATAATAATACATGAATGTGCTTTTATGAGGCTCTCAGGAAGGAATGTGCACATGTGTGCTCTGTGAAGTCTACTGTGTCACACAAATGGTAACCATTACCTTTGACTGACAGTAGTGTTTATGTTGAGAAACTGTAGCCCGACTTTGTCCAGGCATCAATGTTGCAGATACTTCAAGCGCAAAATTAACCCTTTAAGGCCAGTTGTGGTGGTGCAATCTTCAATCCCAGCAGTAGGGTGGCTGAGGCAGGTGGATCTCTAAGAGTTTGAACTCAGCATGGTCTACAGAGTGAACCCCAGGCCAGTCAGGGATAGTGAATAAAACATTTCCTCAAAAACAAAAAAATAAAACAAACTCACTAACCCAGCTTTACAGAGCCCCCACCCCTGCGAAGTGGAATGCTCTCCGTCCCTCCTCCACCCAACGCTCTGGAACCAACACCACCACCACCACCACCACCACCACCACCACCACCACCACCACCACCACCACCACCACCACCACCACCCTTCTGGTGTCATGACTGCCATGACTACCAGTAGGGGGTGTTAAAGACCAGGAGGGCAGATTAAAGGCTTCAGTTCCCTGGGCCACAGGAGCAGTTTGCTACGAGAGTCTCTGTGAAGAGCCCGACTGGATGTTTATTTTAGGTTTCCTGAACTTAATGTTAGGAGCCTCCAATTGAGGCAGCATTATTTTCCAGCAGTCTGTTTCCAGTCAGCTTTGTTTGGCGTTGATTGACCCCAGTTACAGACAGTTTGCATTTTATGTCCCTAGTTCTGCTTCTGAGTGTGTGGGGGGTGATTCACCTCAGCCGTGTGAGGCAGTTCCCAACTTATGGCTGCTGAGACCAGGAGCAGACCCGGACTGGTGAAGCTTCCCTTGGAGTCAGTGCCTCATCAGCACCCAATGCTTCCAACCATCACTGCTTTAGTTCCTCCCTTGCCCTTCTGTTTGCAAACAGCGGGTCTCTGGAAATTATATGGCATTAAAAAGGAATTTTAAAATTAAAAGCAAATTTCAACCCAGGCATAGTGGCACATGCCTATAATGAGGCAAAGAGATCTCTTGGGCCCAGGAATTTACAACCAGCATGGGAACAAAGCAAAACCCTCTCTCAAACAAAATAAATAAACAGTAAATAAAAGCAAAGCAGTTTCAACAGAAGTTTCAAAATCAGAAACAAGTGGAAATGGTTTGATTTCTTTATACACTGTTCATTTGGGGCAGTGTCCAGTCACCTTGGCTGTCATGACATCACTAGGGACAACTGCCTGACACTCAGCTTTCAACCAACCCTAAGTAGTGGCCTCTAGACCTCCGCACTCCTCCAAAACACACATGCCCTCAACAAGCACACATGCTCCCATGCTTAAACTCACAAACACACATGCCCTTAACAAGCACACATGCTCCCATGCTTAAACTCACAAACACACATGTCCTCGTGCTTAGATTCAACCACAGTATAGACTCTGGCCACTTCCTGCTGTTCTGGCATAGACCTCTACTGTTGTCCCCAGGACAACATGAGCCTGGCAACTGCCCAAAGGCATGGTTAATGATGCCTCCATGAGACAGCCGCCCTCTGGGTATTAAAATGCAGACGTCCTGAGAGGGCCACTCTCTCCTCCCTCTGGTGTGTCACTATTCCGCCCAGTGGCAGCACTCACCTCTGTCCTTGTCTGCTTGCACTCTCCCCTAGCGTCGAGAAGTGGCGAAGACCGTGTTCTGTTTGGTTGTCATCTTTGCGCTCTGCTGGTTCCCTCTTCACTTAAGCCGCATTTTGAAGAAGACTGTGTATGACGAGATGGAAAAGAACCGATGTGAACTGCTCAGGTACCATTCCGGGTGCCCACTAAGGAAACCAGTCTCCCAGCTTTTCACATTTGTAGAATGTTTGCATGCTTACTAGCTCTGAAACTTAAAATGGTAACCTTAATTATATGTTTTTAGCTGACACAGCCCATAACTGATCCCAAAATGTGAGTCCTGTCTATAATCTTACTGTTCCCTTCCTAAAGCTGTGCACAGGGATTGCCACTAACCCCAGCATTGGGCCTGCCGCCCTTCTTACAAATGTCCACCTGCCACTGTAAGACGTGACTTTGGGGAACAAGGAATGCTCATCTGAGAGACGAATGCTCCTCACAGGTTTTCAAGTGGCGTGTTTTGATGACACTGTTTTCTTTTGCTCTAGTTTCTTGTTGCTCATGGATTACATCGGTATCAACTTGGCAACCATGAATTTTTGCATAAACCCAATAGCTCTGTATTTAGTGAGCAAGAAATTCAAAAATTGTTTCCAGGTAAGACTGTTTTGCAAGCTCTCTAAGGGTTACCAGCTCAGTGTGTCCCATACCCAACAGGCATAGCCCTCTCCATTTCTTCCTGCTTTGACCAGGCATGTTTCTCTTCTTTGAAGAAATGAAAATCTCTTCCTGCTGCCTAGAAAGTCAGACTTGAACAGAGCAGAAGATCAGTATATATTCAGATGGCATATTCACAGGTTAAAGCTAAAAGGACTGGCTTAACTACATGCTAGTTCAGTGCCTCCCTTCAAAAGGAATGCTCAAAAGTAAGCACCATACACTGGAAATGGAGAAAGCCAATTCACACCTATCATTGTCTTAGACTTGAACCAGTCTTAGGCAAACATAAGCTCTGTGGCCGAGAAAGCTCTCACTAAATGCAATTAAATGGTGCATTTAATAACATTCTTTTCCCAGTTGGAGAGGTAATCCAGCAGTTAAGGGCATTTACTGCTCTTGTAGAGGCCTCAGGGTCCACTCCTAGCACTCACAAGGTAGCTTAGAGCCATCTTCTGGCCTCCTGGGACACCAAGCACACATGTGGTGTGCATGCAGGCAAACTCTCATACACATAAAGTAAAAATAAATCTTAAAAATAATAAGTAATAGTCCCTCTGAGGAAAAGGGGATTCTTACTGCTCTGGACATCTATCTGTACTGCTGTGACTTCACTCTTAGTCTGCGTTCTCATTTCAAATCTCCTTCCAGACAAGCCAACATCTTTAGGAGCTCCAAGCCTATCGTTGATGTAACACTTTTCAGTTCTGGACGGACTGTAGCATAGCCCTAATGTTTACTGGGTTGTGTTGGACCAAGATGTTTGACTTTAGGTCACAATACGTAGTATGCAGAGCATAGTAGAGGTAAGGGGTATAGGCCCTGGAAGCAGCCAATCTTGCCTGCCAGCATCACTCAGCATTTACTAATGGTCTCATCCATGTGTAATTGGTGCCCCTCCAGCTCATTCAGCTACCTCACCTGAAAAATAGATGGGCTAAGTAACCATCCAGTAAGTACGACTCAGTGGGAATGATTGATGGATGAATGGATAGGTAGACAGACAGACAGACAGACAGACAGACAGACAGACAGATAGATATAGATGTGTCTTAGTTAGGTTTCTATTTCTGTGAAGAGACACTATGACCATGGCAACTCTTATCAGGGAAACATTTAATTGTGATGGTTCACTTACAATTCAGAGGTTCAGTCCATTATGGTGGGGAGTATGGTGACATGGAAGCAGGGATAGTGCTGGAGAAATAGCCGAGTGTCCTACATCTTGCTTGCAACGGAAAGTCAACTGACTCACTGGGTGGTATCCTGAGTATATGATGCCTCAAAGCCCGCCCCCACAGTGGCACACAAGGCCATACCCAATCCAACAAAGCCACACCTAGTAGTGTTACTCCCCATGACATTATAGAATTATGGGAGTCAATTACATGCAAACTACCACAAGATGATAAAGAGATAGTAGAGAGATAGACAGACAGGCAGACAGACAGAAGACAGATGGATGAATGGATGGATGGACAGATGGACAAACAGATAGATGGTACACATACAATGAGTACCCAGTATGAGTAGCTGGCTATTGCTTAACACAGAGAAGGACAACAGTAACTGCTCTCACAGAACCTAGGATCTAAACAAAGATAGACACATCACTCAGAGGATGGTACAAGCAGGCGAGAGTTGGTGATGGAGCTTCACTGCCATGATTTTGAGGTCTCCCAAAGGCTACAAACGACAAAGTGCTGGGACTAACATAGGTTGGCTCACATACGGGTCCCAACTTGTGTATTTATATATTAATTATAGGACAAGGGAAATTTCCTGTTAAAAATCCTCATAAACTAAACCATTCCCAAAGGAAAGAGGCCAGTCTGGAAAGCCCTGCCTTGCAATTTCCATTCTGCTCTTCTCCTCGGACTCTACCCTCATCCTTCATAAAGAGGTGTCAACAGCCCTACAGCAGGGCTGTCAGGAGGGTCAGCGGAGGTACTGATAGATGCCAGCACCACATAAGGCATACACTCTGATGAAAGCGGGTACCAGGCCCTTTCCCCACTGATCTCCTCACGCCCTGGAAGAGCCTCATCTCCAACCAGCACTGTTGTCCCTCTTCCTAACTGTGAAGAACACAATTAAAGCAAAAAGCAAGCAACTTTTGCTCCTAATCTCTACCTTGACAAGCTCCAGCAGTCCTCAGCTGTCCATGGGCATTAAGCCCTCACTGGTGATCCACCAAGCCTTCGTGTGTGGCTAGGAATGTGCGGGCTGACTCAGTCACTCACACACCCTCTCTCTTCCCCACCCCCAGTCATGCCTCTGCTGCTGCTGTCACCAGTCCAAAAGCCTCATGACCTCAGTCCCCATGAACGGAACAAGCATCCAGTGGAAGAATCACGACCAGAACAACCACAACACAGAAAGGAGCAGCCACAAGGACAGCCTGAACTAGATGAACTAGCCCTCTGCAGATTCGCCAATTACTGTGTCTTCAAGTCCTGGCAGGGGAAATGGACACACAGCAGCGTAGCTCCCTAAAGTGGCCAAATTTGTTCTCTTGATACTTCTCTAATCCAACCCAAGAAAAGAAAAGCTCTCCTGCCCTCCCAACAGCATGCGGTGAAACAGCTTCCAACCATAGTCAATGGATCTGCCCTAAGATTTGCATATTTTGCATGTTATATCCAACAATTGAAAATTATGAGAGCTGAGGGAGATCGCTCAAGGAATCCATACAATATCTGCAATCTTTGCATGAATACAGAGTTTGAAAGTTCAGGCAGTTCTATGGAGCAGCCAGTGAGAACGCTCAGCAGAGGACCCTAGAGCAGTGCTTCTCAATCTTCCGAACGCTGCAACCCTATAAGACAGCTCCTCAGATTGTGGTGACCTCCAACCATAAATCATCTTTGTATTTCATAACTGTAATTTTGCTACTGTTATGAATCATAATGTAAATATCTGATATTTCTGATGATCTTGGGTAGCCCCTCTGAAGGAGCCATTCGACCCCCAAAAGGGTCTGACCCACAGGTTGAGAACCACTGATCTAACGGTTCTACAGGGTTTAGTGGCACATGCTTGTAATCATAGAACTGAAGAAGTGAGTCAAAGGCAATCAAGGAGTTTGAGGTTAGTCTCATCCTCGTGGTTGATAAAAGCCTGGGCTATATAATATTCTGTGTCAGAAATACAGATTTAAAAAAGTTTAGAGATAATGACAAGATTCTTTTCTTTAGCCAGAAGCACTGTGAGGCTAAAGTACTTTGGAGATGTTATTCAGTGTTAGTGTTTTATATCTGCATGGGAGATGTCATTTGGTGTTGGTGCGGGAGAATTGTCTGTAATCTGTCAATCATGTTTTAAATAAAACGCTGATTGGACAGGCAGAAAGTATAGGCGGGAAAACCAGACAGGAAGTAGAAATGATGTAATGAAAACAGGAGAATTCTGGGAAGGGGGAAGTTGATTCCTCCCACTCCTGCCCAGACCACCGAAGCAGCAGGATGTGATCTGCCCCACTGAAAAAAAGGTGCTGAGCCACATGGCTAACATAGATCAGAAAAATGGGT
Source organism: Arvicola amphibius (assembly GCF_903992535.2). NCBI lineage: Eukaryota > Metazoa > Chordata > Mammalia > Rodentia > Cricetidae > Arvicola > Arvicola amphibius. The sequence continues at coordinate 19,837,977 of NC_052061.1, read as the reverse complement.
TAATCAAGATGTGAGAGTTAGCCAGTGAGAGGCTAGAGCTAATGGGCCAATCAGCTTAGAATTTATGGAGACCTATGTGTGATTTTCTTTGGGGCTAAACAGTTTTGGGGTACTGGGCAGGAAAAAACCCAACAAACAAGCCTTGCCCCCCTCATGTTACATGCATGGACCCTGGAAATGATTGTTCCTCTTATTTGCATATACTCAGAAGAAGATAAAGATGAGGGGTGGCATCGATGAGCAATGGGGCATGTTTCTGTGTCACTGTTTATTTGTAAACGTGACTTCTAAAGCTGCCACAAATGCAGCCAGAGCCTGGGACTGCCGGAGCAGTGCAGTAGCTGCAAAAAAAAAAAAAAGAATTTTTAAGACCCTGCATTTTCTTTTTTTCTTCCTTTTTAAAATGTTTTTATTAGAGCATATTTGGATTTGGTTTTGTTTAAATTTTGAGACAGGGCTTCACTATGTACATCAAGCTAGCCCCTGAACTCACAGATTTCCACCTGTTGCTGCCTCCCAAGTGCTGTAATTAATGGCATGTACCATTACATCTTGAGTGAGCATATTTTTATGTCAAATTAAAAATAATATCACTTGGGAGCTGGGCAAGATGGTGCATGCGACATGTTTAAGGCTCTTAACACATGGGAGGCTGAGGCAGGATGACTGTGAGTCTCCCACTCACAGTGGAATGAATTTTACCTCAAAATAATAGCTATTAATAATAATACTGACATCCTCCAGTTCTGGTTCTCATAACCCATCTTTTGAAATGTGAAAGCATGTCCTAGAGCTAAAGTGAGTCGCTGGAGTGTGCCTGATATGCCCAGTGCCATGCTGGAAGCACACCTAGGAGGAAAATGCTAAGTGGTGTTTGAGGACCTGAAAATCTTCTCTAAGTTCTGTGGTAGTAACACGTATATGATGTGTAGTCCCTTTCGTGTGCTCAGTTTCTTCCACAGCGATGACTGGCTTTCCTGCTCATTCCTTTTTCCAGACAGGGAACAATGTCATAGTGGCCAAAGGAGGTGATTGTGTTAATTGAAATGTATTATATCTGTGTGAGTCTTTAACTCTTCGCTCCTCTCTGATATAAACTTCAGTCTCTATCCTGTCCCCGCATTCCCAGCGGTCACCATTTCAAAGGGCCCACAGTATTTCTACTGGACATTTTCCCAGATGTTTACAGATTGTGAGAATGACAAATATCTTTTATTCTGTATGTATATAAATATATAAATAATTGTAAATTTCTTGTAGCCAAATTTTCTGTGATAGTCTCTATGGAATGTGTGTGAGTGTGAGCACTTGTGTATGTGCTTGTGTGTGTTTATGGTATGTATGGATTTAATATAATCCTAGGATGCCTGTATTTGTACCAAAGCACATGACTGGGAGTGGATTTTAGGTGACTGTGCATTATACAACCCACTTTGGTCAGCTTTTGCCTATAAGAACCTCAAGTGTTCCATACTTGTGACTCAGTTACCATTACAGATTGTGGACAGCATCATGCAAGGGAATGAGCCATAGGCTAGCAGTTGGGGATTTTGTTAGGTTGGATGATTTGAAAAAGCAGTATTCGGGGCCATAGAGTTGTCAATGCCGGAGCAGAGTGTTTTGTAGTTGGAAGTATTATACTTCTCTCTTTATTTCCTTGAGTGTCTTTTTGTTTGGTGTGTGTGTGTGTGTGTGTGTGTGTGTGTGTGTGTATGTGTGTTTACTTTTTGTACTGGGGATTAAGCCCATGATCTCACATATGCTAGGCAAGTATTCTACCAGTGAACTACATCCCCAGCCCAAAATTACTTTGTTCTAATCCTCAACTGTGGTACAACTGAAAAGCTGCCTGGAGCTTCTGCCATATGCTTGGCTTATAGATAGATAGTTGGTGGAAAACTAGCTATGTTGACTTGTGTCATATTTTATTACAGTCACCACATCAGGTTGTTTGGACTGCAGGGCTGAGGCATACTGTCCCTCTGTGTGGTAGTAGTCAAGTCCCATTGCACCACTGGAGTGTCACACACCTGTACATGCCTATAATTAGGTATAGATGCACACAGTTTTGTTTATTAGACTGTTGTCTTCTTTTTTTTTTTTTTTGGTTTTTCAAGACAGGGTTTCCCTGTAGTTTCTAGAGCCTGTCCTGGAGCTAGCTCTTGTAGACCAGGCTGGCCTCGATCTCAGGGATCCACCTGCCTCTGCCTCCCGAGTGCTGGGATTAAAGGCGTGCGCCACCACCGCCCGGCCCCGTTGTCTTCTTAAAGATGCTTTTTTACGTATAAAATGCATTTTTAAAATTCAGAACATCATAGATCTGAATACACAGGCTTCAGTGTGCATTTTGTTTATGGACTGATAACTATGGCTCACTCATACAAATGGTCTAATTTCTAACTTTACCATAGTTCCAACAAATTACTTTGTAGAAATGAGCCAGAAGCTAAGGGCCTGGGTTGGTAGTGTCCATTAAACAAAAATAAAGGTTTACAAAAACATTGCAAGTGTCCTTCTCTCTCTTCTTTTTTATCTCTTTCCCCCTGAGACAGGGTTTCTCTGTGCAGCCCTGATAGTCTTAGCACTCATTCTGTAGACCTGGAACTCAGAGAACTGCCATCAGCACTGGTGTGTCTTCTCACTTAAATAGGTCTTCCTAGGAGTGCCTGTTGTAGAAAGTCTTGACATTTCACCTTCGTAGCAGTCAGGCAAGCAATCTTACTTTTGAACAGATCCTCTGTCTAGTCTCCATTGCCCTGCCCTGCCCTGTTGTACCACACAGTTAACTTTCCCATCCGTCCCTTATCTTTCTAGTCAACGTGTACTGCTACATATTGGTTACACAGCAGTGAACAAAACAAAGTCCCAGATCTGATGGAGCTTGTGATCCAGAGGAATTAAGAGCCAATAAACAATATGCTTTTTGACTACCCAAAGGAAAACACACACCCATGGCCACTGTTTGTTTGACATCACCAATTAAATGGCTAATAGACCATAATATATACAGAATGAACCTGACATCTCCCAAACTGTGCTAGCAAAATATACTTCTGTTCAGTTAAATACAGTCCCGTCTTTGGGCGATTTAAGACAAACATTTGAAGCCACTTCTCATTCTTTTCTCTTACACCTTACACCAACATCTCAGTGAGTCCAGAAGCCCCCCTGGTAGATTTGTCTAGGACTGTGCCACTTTTCTGCCCACCTCTGTCTCCTACTGTGTCGTCTATGTCACCTATGACACTCCCACCTGTGGCTGGTGTAACTGTAGCAGGTTCTCACACTGTCTGCTTGTTCCCTGCTTTGCACACACCCACACCCGTGGGAGGTCACACTCCATCCACACTGAGACTGGGTAAAGCCAGGCTGGCCGGCATACTTGTGGGGTCTGGGGCCTAAGAAAATGTTAGGTAAGAGAGAGCCATGTCCCTCTGTGCTGGGGCAAAGAGCTCGTGAGCCTGGAGCTGGCACCGTGGTTTGAGCATGTTGAAAAGAATCTATCTATCCAAGACACAAAGATGGCAAAGAGTGTTGAGGTTGCCATTTCAGGGTTTTCTTAATGCTTCCCATGGCTTATGGGAACAAATCAGCTCCTTTACCTTTTGTCCTGTTCTAGTTAGAATCCATTTTCCATTGCTTAGAAGAACACATTATAAGACTGGCTCGCCTAAATTATCTTGATTCATCCTTTTGCATTTGGGATTGGTTTGTTTGTTTTAGAACAGGTTAAAGTGTGCAAGAAAAGTAAACCAGAATTGAGTTGCTTCTACACGCTCCCTTTCTCCCCATCCACTCTCAGTGTCTCCCATTACTCTTCAGCTCAGTACAGCACACTTGGTGCAGGGACTGGACCAAGACTGACATGGCTTTATTACTAAAGTTTAGACTTTACATTGGGGCTCTACATCTTGTGGCTTTTAGCAGGTGTATAATGCCACATAACCTCCAATACCATCATTCAGGAGAGGTCCCCAGCTCAAAAGCTCTGTCACCTCTCTTCTCTTCCCTCCTCTCTCAGCCTTCCTCTGTCCCTCAGACCCCTTGGCTTACCTTTTCATGCAATACAAACACAGATGTGCTGCTAGTTTCAAGTCAGTTTCCACAAGCTAGAGTCCTTTGAGAGGAGGGAACTAGAGTTGAGAAAATGTTTCTGTAAGATCAGGCTATAGGCTACAAAATAGTGATGGATGTGAGAGGGTCCAAAACAGTTGTGAGTGGGACCATCCATGGGCTGGTGGTCCTGTGTAACTATAAGAAAGCAGGCTGGACAATCATGAAGAGAAGTAAGCACCCCTCCATGGCCTCTGAATCAGGTCCTGCCTCCAGGTTCCTGCCCCGTTTGAGTTCCTGTCCTGACTTACTTCAGTGATGAACTGATTATGACATGGAAGTGAAAGCCAAACAAACCCTTTCCTCCCCAAGTTGCTTTGGACCATGGTGTTTCATTGCAGCAATAGTAACTCCAAGACAGTGAACGCCCCCCTATTACGTGGCACTAACTGCCAGAAGCACGCCGTGAGCTGTAGAGATAAATAAATGCAATGGAATATTTGGTGGGGACTCAGCAGACAAAGGAACTAAGGGCTCAGGAGTCAGAATTCTTTTGGTGTCAGGTAGTCAGCATGAGTGCAGACATTGTGAGCCCTTCTCAAGTCTGTGGAAATAAGACAGGAATCTAGCATCATAACAAGAAACAGCAGCATTACCTCTGCATTGTGCTAAGTCAGTAAGTATTACTTCCCATTCAAAAAGGTCCACCTACCCAGGGACTGGATGTCTTGCTCAGTGTTAGTGTACCTACCTACCGTGTGGTAGGACAGAGTTTCCATCCCCAGCACTGCAACTATAAATAATAAGCAAATACATAAATCTATCCAACGAATCTTAAAGGACTAACATAATGAACTAAGTTGACATGGATCCAGATAGCCAGGCTAAGCATGCGCATAGACTAGCCTGCTCCCTGCATTCTTCTTCCCAGTGCTCCTAGCAGCTGGTGCAGTATGCAGGTGGCGCGCTATGCCTGAACTGAGGGGAATGCTCTGCGAAGCTCATGGCGCTTCCAGTCTAGTGATTCTGAGTTCCTGTGTTGGTCAAAACTAGTGCTGTGCCATCTCCACTGATTTTACTTGATACTTGAAACAGGCAAAGTTACATCAGAACACACATGCACTGATTGGTTCTGAAGTGTTAGTGAGGTCTTCCTATATTAATATTCCCCAGTGGTTTTTAAATAACCCTCCATTCGCTAGTGTTTCTGTCATTCTTTTTCTCTGAGTAGTAACAAAGATGACCCAGTGTCTATATTTGGTCAGCATTGTGTTCTGTGCCTTTTTATTTCTATAATAAAACTGAGAAAAGCCTCAGCTCTGAGAATCAGAAAATAATAAAGGATCCAGAATGCTTGCCTGTGCAAGGTTGGTCTTCCATAAGGCAGCAGACTAGCAAACTTCCTTTGTCTCCCCTCCTTTCTTAAGCTTTGGTATCAGGATGATTCGGTAGAATCTATCAAATGTGTTTGTTCCTGGGAGGAATTAAACCAGGAGCTTCCATGCCAACTCGAAATAGAATCAGAGGAGTCATGAAACCTCCCCGGAGCAAAAAAGAGAATTCCAAAGATTTTTCCTTTTTAGTTCAAAACTACCGTCCCCTTATCTGATCAATGATCAATGCTCACTTCAATGTGATTCTGTGATGACAGATACAAGTATGTGTTTGGTGTTGTGTAATAGATTTGTCCCAGATGGGAGTTAACCTTGCCCAGACTATGCACTACCCCACTGTCGGCCAAGTCACTGGCCCAAGCCCCCCCAGGGCACAGCCCTGACTCACTCCGTTTACACATTTTTTCCCAGAACACAGCCATGTCTCCATCAGCTGTAGCTCTCTACTCGTCCTCAAGTTTAACTAGTAAGTCCAGAGATGAAAAATCTACCAGCACACATATGTGTGCTTGCTTGTGTGTGCATGTGTGTGCATATATGTTTGTGCATTGTGTGTGTGTGTGTGTGTGTGTGTGTGTGTGTGTGTGTGTGTGCAAGAGAAGGCTTGGTGCATTTAATAGACTGTAAATCAACAAGAGGAGAACGAACCAGGCTTGTAAGCAGTTGTGGGAGAGGACCTGCCGATGGCATCGGCCACCAGCTGACCCCAGAAAGACAGTTCAAGAGAAAAGTATCCTGTGTTTCAGAAGAACTGAGGTTGGAGAAAGGAGGAGACCCTATGTGGAGACAAAACAAAGACAACTGATATATCAAGGTCTCCAGGAAGTGAGAGCAGGACACAACAGCCACACTCCAGAAGGGTGATCCTTTCTGCTGACAACCAATAGGGCCTTCTCTTTCAGCCATATTTTCCTGAATTCCTGGTCTTCTGGCTCTGTTTAGAGTCTAAGGCCAGGAAGAAGACATGGACCAGTGATGATGCTCAGCCAGGTAAGGCACTTGCCACAATCCTGACGGATGCAGGGTCAGCCCAGGAACCTTTGTAGACATAGAGAGTCCAGCTCCTCCAAGTTGTCCTCTGACCTCCACACACCCATGATACATAGGATCCCCCTCTGTATAACAACAGTAACAGTAATAATAATCCTTTTTAGGATAAAATATGCCTGAACATTGAAAAGGTAACCAAAAGTCACCTGCATGAACGCTTAACTTTGCCTGAACCAACAGCGGCTGGGTGGGGAGGGACAGGTTGGAGGGAGCTAATGTACAACATGGGATCAGAATGAATCTTAGAGACTGTCGCTGCTGTCCATGGATGCCCTGATCTATAGCAATAAGGTAACCAGGACGTGTGCGTGCCTGCATGTGCAAGCACTATAGGTTTTTATATAAGTTTTGATCTCCCTCATCTCCCTTTCAGCTTCACACATGGCCAGGCAAGCCCTTGAGCACCAAGCTACAGTCACAACTGAAATATTCTCAACAACTGTTATTAAACACTGTAAGAGCATTCGATTACACTATATATTTTCTTACAGAACAGAGAAGTATGATGAACATCCAGTTGCCCTGAAGATCTATCTGTACAATGATGCCTTAGTTACCCCACGGCAGCCCACACGGATGTTCTTTCTCAGTATCCTGAGTCCATCAGCGATGGTGATGTCCGAGATGAAGCCCTGAAGCAGTCTAGCTTCCTATATCTGTCCTTGGAGAATCTTTCCTGTCCTAGACTGTTTTCTAACTACCCCTCCCTCCCTAGGCAGCACATTCCCCGGTATGCTTGAGTCTGGTGTTCATTAGGCAGAAGAGATCCTGGAGTTCCAACTTTCTCTACACTGTCTCTGTTTCACAGATTCCATAACCTTTGTAGATATCCAGTAAGTCTGTTATACACTGCAAAGTTCTTTAGACCCTGCTAGCAGTACAGTCGCACGTGTCTACAGGCTGCCTGGTATCCAAAGGATATTTTCAGCCAAACCACAGAGGTCTCAAAGGAGCTTCCATCTACTGGACTCTGAGCTAGCCGAGGCAAAATGATGGTTTAAGTTCTGACCGTCACCCATCATCCTCAGACTAGCTCGGGTACTACAGGAAGTGCTTTGTAGTTATACTTATGTAATCTCAACCTAGGAATTAATGACATACGACTGTACAATTTACAAGCTCTTGCCTCTCTTATTATACAGAACGCAACAAGAAAAAAGTGATCAGTTAATTGTTACCTACCACCACCGAGCCTCCCAGGAAACATCCTGTCACAAGAAGGCTTTCTTTTCTTGCTCACCTAATAATGGGTCTGTATCATTTGTCTCCCCTCATTACGCAAAAGACATAGTTGCTTTATGGTTTATAGTTGGGGACAGTTTATTATACTATCCCACTGCCTCGTGTTAATTCTGGGTGGCACAAAGTGTGTGCTCAATGTGTAGACATTAATAATTTTAAATCAAGGATACACAAATATAGGAAATGAGTAGGGAGTCTACCTAAGCTTTCCTTCAAGTCTGCCTTAATCCAGGTTGAATCTTCCTTATCTAAAAGGCTTGAAACCAGAAATATGTCAGATTTTGGGATTTGGTAAGGCTGTGCATATTGCATAATATTTAGTTGAACTTCCATAATTCAATTTCTGAACCACTCAAATGCTCAAAATCTGTGACATTTGGACATCTTAAAGCCCTGGAAGTTTTTGGTTCTCAGATTTTCTGATTAAAGAGACTCAGCGGTATCTGGATAAGCAATTCTGTAGAGAGGGCAAGAAATAGATGGCAGTTAAAGGGGTCTTGATTGTTACCGTGGCCTTTATCGCAAGGCCTTTCTTACTGATTTGATATTGTTCTTATGACATGAATGTTGGAAGGAGGCCACTGCTTGTTAGTTCCCGGATGCCCTGCTAGCTTTAGACCCAAATAATCCAAACAGAAACGGCATTAATTAAATCACTGCTTGCCCCATTAGCTCTAGCTTCTTATTTGCTAGCTCTTAAAAATTAATTTAACCCCTTTTTATTAATCTGTATATCACCATGAGGTTGTGGCATACCAGCAAGTTTCAGCACATCTGTCTTTAACTGTAGATCCATGGCTTCTCTCTGACTCACCTTTCTTTGTCCCAGCATACAGCCTAGCTTTTGCTGGCCTAGTTCCATTCTTTCCTGCCATAGGTTCAAAGCAGTTCCTTACTCCATTGACCATAAAAAGCAACAATAGTCAGAAAGACCTCCCCACACCATATTACATATAGCAAAACAGTTATCAAGCAAGAATTACAGTTACAATATTTATATCTACTTTATCTTTATCATATAACTAAGGAAAACTATAACTATAATTTCTTCAACTTCATCAAAGACTCCAGAAGGATATGATATTACCTGAGTAGACAGGAAGTACATTGTTAGCAACTTCCAAAACTCTAGAATTGATAGAGACATCTCACAGCCTGTACAGTTACCCAAAATTCTTCTGTATTGTTGGATCATCTATCTTCAGCTTACAAGCCCATAGTATCTGGCAGATTTTCATGAAGCAGGAAATTTCAAAGACAGCTCACCTATATTGGCAGTTGTCAGTCACTTTCTTCTGTGTTCTGCAGAATGTCTAGGCAGACTCTTTTATGAAGCAGGAACCCCAAAGGACCATTCCTCACCTTTAGGCCAGCCTCAGCAGTCATTTCTCTGTGGGTCCTGTATGTTCAGTTAAGCAGTCCAGGCAAGAACAGTTTCTTGCCCAAATGGCTAACAAACTCCACAAGAAGCCTCTTTGATGCTCATCTTCTTCTCAGAGTAATTGGTGCTGCCAGGAGAAGATGTGTTTCATTATCATGAAAAGTCTTAAGTCATTTAAAACATTTTAAATGCCATATATTCTGTAGTCTTTAAAGGGTTTGAAGAATACCTACCTATCTGAAATACATCTTGTACATCTAGAAAAATCAACTAACATAACTACAAGTTTGACTATTTAGATAACTCTCTATTTGCCTTTATTTCTTAATTATACATTACATTTTTAAATAAGCTCACAATCACCATACTTTAATCAAGAGGCAGAAATATACATATAACAATTTGACCTAAAACTTATATCAACAAACAAAGATCCACACCAAAGCAAAGTATCCATTCTCTATAGCATATCCCCCTTTAAATGTAAAGAAACATTAACAAAAATGGGCATGGTCTTTCTCCAAACTTCTTCCTGCTGTTTATTGGGTGAAGTAATTTTTTGAGGAGTGTTCAAGGCAACCTTTCATGGGGGGGGGAGGGTCTTGTTCCATTCAAGCTGTATTAGTCTGGAAGCAATCCACAGGTTTTCATCCTCTGTGGAAACAAAAGAAGAATGTTTGGCCAAAGCAAACATATCCATAGACCCAAATTCTTAAGTCAAGATACTTTTATAATATACATGCTGGTTTAGCTTAGCAGTCTATACAATGAAATGTCCCTCTGTACTTAGCTTCTCACAGTCAAAAAATTCAAATAAAACACAATAATATACATAATCTAGACTCTTTGTGAATTTTCCATTTCTATGTGGCTTATTTTTCTTTACTCCTTTTAATCCATGACTATCTGTACTCTGTCTCCTTAAAGACTTTACCCTTTTGTAAAAAGCATTAACTTCATTTTATGATTCTCTATTCTCTTTTTCTTCTCTCTTCCAAGTCTATATACATTTTATCCAAACACCTTATGACTCATCTGTATTTGTCTTTATTGAATATCTGCAATTCTTTACTGTCCAGGAAGCTTTTTTAAAATTTTAAACACTTCTTAAAACTTAGGCAGTGCCATTACTAGGGGTATATATGGCACTTCCTGCTTGCCCTGCCATTCCAGCATGATGGAGCTGCCCCACGCCTCTGAGCCTCCCAAATCACCCTACTTCCAGGCCACACAGCTGGTCCATGCTGCCACCAAGCAAGCTGTAGCACACTGCTCAGAAACCCCATCCAAATGCTCAGTTTCCCCAACGAGTCAGAGTTCATACTAGCAACACAGCCCATGGTTGGGAAGCTGTCATTTTGAAACCACACAGCTGCTACCACTGAATCCAGTAAGACCTCTCTAAAGGAAGGCTTCAGCCATGCCACCAGCAAACAGCAAGAAGCTGTATTAAACTCTGTATTTTGTGTTCTAGAATTCCTTTTCGAGCCCTCTCAGGTTTTAAGTGGATTTTAGTTCAACCACATTGGTGCCAATTTGTTGGAAGGAGGCACTGCTTGTTGGTTCCCCAGATAGCTTAGACCAGAAATAATCACACAGAAACTGTATTAATTAAATGGACTGCTTGGCCCATAGCTCTAGCTTCTTATTGGCTAACTCTTACAAATTAATTTAACCCATTTTTATTAATCTGTATATCACTGCAAGGTTGTGGTTTACCAGCAAAGTTTCAGCACATCTGTCTCTGGTAGTGGTTCCATGGGTGTCTGTCTCTGCCCTCTCTCTCCCAGCATACAGCCTAGCTTTTCTCACCTAGTTCTGTTCTTCCCTGCCATAGGCTCAAAGCAGTTCTTTATTCATTAACCAATAAAAGTAGTACATAGACAGAAGGACCTCCCACACCAAATGAAGAATTTCTTTTCTACTAAATTATTGTTGTTTTGTTTGGGGTGGTTTTTTGCTTGCTTGATTGTTTGTTTGTTTGTTTGTTTGTTTGAGATAAGGTCTCATATAGCCCAGACTGGCCTTGAATTCAGTAAGTAGCCTAGGATGCCCTTGGATTTCTGATCCTTCTGTCTCCACCTTTCTAACTCTGGGTTTATAGGTAAATGACACCATTGCTTCATGCAGTGCTGAGGACAGAACTCTGACCGTAAAGCCGACAGAGCAAGCACTCCACCAGCTGAGCACATCAGAGCCTAGTCATTGGAGAGTGGTTGGGAAAACTTTGAGCCTTACTCCAATTTCAACAGAGCAAGTACCCAGTTACATACCCATAATGATCTATATTCTGGGCTTCAGAGAAGTAGTAAGGTCAGAGATAGAACTCTGGTATGGTACAATTATCTGTATTCTGTCAATTATATTCTAAATACAATGCTGATTGGTCAATAGTCAGGCAGGAAGTATAGGCGGGGACAATCAGACAGGAAGTAGAGGTGGGTCAATGAGAACAGCAGAATTCTGGGAAAGGAAAGCTTGGTTCACAGTCCTGGCCCAGCCACAGAAGAAGCAATATGTGACTGCCTCACTGTAAAGGTGCCGAGCCATGTGGGCTAGCATAGGCCAAAATAATGTGGGCTAATATAAGAGTTAATAAGAAGCCTGAGCTAATGGGTCCATCAGTTTATAGTTCATGTAAACCTCTGTGTGATTTCTTTGGGACTTAATGACTGTGGGAACTGGGCAAAAAAGAAACTCCAAAACAGAACTCACTGATGGAGAGTTTGCCTGGCATACTCAAGACTCTTAGCTCAATTCTCAGCCCTCCAATTGCCTTTTCATACAACTTCTGGCTTTCACTACTTCTGGATATGTATGTTCCTTTATATTTATTTATTTATTCATTGATGATTGTCCTTGGATAATTTCTTTTTATGGATGCAAATTACCTTATTCCTTTATTCTAAAAGTCATGTTAAAATAATCTCCTCCCCAGCTCCCCACACAAGAGTGATCTTTTGTCTGGGTAATGAATTCTAGGGAGAAAACCATCTTTTCTTAGGCCAAGGTGTAGTTTAGTAATAGAGCAACTTGCCTAAAATGCCCAGTGTCCCCAAAATCCTGGGTGAAAGAGAAAGAGGGGAAGGAATGAAGGGAGGGAGGGAGGAGGGAGGGAGGGAGGGAGGAAGGAAGGAAGGAAGGAAGGAAGGAAGGAAAGAAGAAAGAAAGTTAATTTGATGTGTTATCAATACCTATAGTCTATAGTTGCGGATTGGGGATGTGGACCATTGCCTACGACCACAAGCCTTAAATAAAAGCTGAGCCCAGAGGCACAGTCTGTCCTTAATGAGCAGAGGGACCCCTCGTAGCTCACTGGACAGCTAGTCCACCTGAAGGAATGGGAGGGAAGATGCTTGACATGATTAATTGGCCTTCTGGCCTTCACTAAAAGTGCAGGACCCACCCACCAAAATGGAGGGGGGGGGGAGAGCGAGGGGGAGCTGGATGTAGGAAATATCTACTAATTGTAAAGCTCTCTACTGAGATAATCTATTATTTTGCCCTCTGTGTACACATTTTGCTTTGCTGCCTGACCTTGGAACTTCCAAGCTTCTAAGATATTTCCCTCCAACCCACTCATTCATTCAGTCATGCACTCAACAACGTCAAGTTACACACACGTGTGCATGCGATAGGACTGTGAAGAAAACAATCCAAATGACCCATTTTGGTTTGTTTTATTATTTTATATGACTTGACCTCTATCATCTCTTTCCTTGTGAAAACTCAATTATTTTTAACCTGGAACAAAGGTATTAACTGCTATCTATTTTTACTTTGACTTTGCTGAAGACAGTAAGGTAATGACAAAGGTCTCTCAAATTTTCCCATGTGTTTTATTCAACTTTAAATTCCAAAGGATGACCTAAGTTTTGGAGTTGTCCATTTGAACTTCTTTCCCATCAGCTGTTTTTCTTAATTCTTTCAACAAATACATTTTTTTTTTTGCCTTTTTAGACTCTGCCTCTTCCTTTCCTATGGCAGCTTGGCTTTGGTAGATGCAAGTTTCCCTTACCTGTCTCTGGGGTCATATTTACAACTTGTTTGAGGCTCTCCTTTCCTGAAAAATGCTGCCTCTGGGACCAACTCCTATTCACCTTTGCTCGTACATGCATGTTGTTTGTTTTCCTCCCCCATCCAGCAATCCACTCTCTGTTCACATCTCTCAGTACTGGGGGAGGTTATTTAGCACAGTAAGTTGAGATGCCTTCCTCTAGCTGTGACGATCTGTTTCCATGCAGGCTAACCATAGATAAGTGGGCAAAGTTGTGTTTGGAGGCAGGTCAGTGTGAGTGAGGAGCCACAGTCCCTTTCAGATGTCAAATTATGGGAAGCATTTTTTGTGCCTTTTACCCCCAAACACTTTCTTCTCTTTAGCCTGTTTTTCCTTTGTGCTTTGTGTGGTATCTGAGAAGCCTGGAGTCTCATAAACGTTGAACTGCTTTCTTCTCAGGCATGAGTAATCTCTAGGGGCCTCATGCAAGCTGGCTGTTACTAAAACCGAAGTCTGTGGGACAGTCAGCTCCAACAATATCCCACTCCGGCCCTGCAGAGTGTTCCCAGTTAGAGCAGGTGTTAATTTGGCAGGCACTGGCATCAAAGCCAAAATGTCCTTTACAGTTTATTTTGCCTTTACTTATGAGTATGTCTTGTCACTTTTTTAATTGGGATTTTACTTTAGTTTTCTATTATGCTCTTTGTTCTCCATAGACAGTCTACTCCACATGCTGCAGACTGTCCCTTCGCCCTGCTGAATGGCTGCTTTGTGACACCCTCCCCGCAGTTCCTGACAGCGAGCACTCTTGAGCCCCGAGACAGTTCATTTCTTCCTTCTGCTTTCCTCCCCAATAAAACATAGTTAGCATTCTGTCTTTTTTCTTTTCTTTCTTTTCTTTTTCTTTTCCATGTTTTCTTTTATTTTTATTTGGTTTTGTTTGGTGGTTTGGTCCTTTAATATAAAATTGTTATTAATTTTTGATAATTTCTTAATTGAATAAAATATATTTTGATCATATTCAACCCCCCATCCTTCCCATAACTCCTTCCAGAACCCATCTCTACTCCAACCTCATGTCCTCTTATTTCTTTCCCCATAGCCCATCTGGTTCAGATCTGTGCCACCCATAGACCCACAGGCATGGGGCCATCTGCTGGAGTGTAGTCGACCATGAGAAGCCACACCCTTTAAGGAAACAGGAAGTCTTCCTCCCCAAGAAGTGATGTGGGAGTCCCCCTCTGCATGCTGCGAATATCGTTGGTTAATAAAGAAACTGCTTTGGCTTATAGCAGAGCTATAGGAAGAAAGAGCGAGGTGGGGAAAACTAAAGTGGAATGCTAGGAGAATGGAGGGCAGAGTCATAGAGAAGCCTGTAGCCCCCCCTGGAGACAGATGCTGGACGAAACTTCAGCCGGTAAACCACAGCCATGTGGCAATACACAGATTAATGGAAATGTGTTAAATTAAGATGTAAGAGTTAGCCAATAAAAAACTAGAGCTCAGCTGGGCGGTGATGGTGCACACCTTTAATTCCAGCCCTCAGGAGGCAGAGGCATGCGAATCTCTGTGAGTTCGAGGCCAGCCTGGTCTACAAGAGCTAGTTCCAGGAGTGGCTCTAAAGCCTATCTCGGAAGAAAAAAAAAGCAGTGCTTTAAATAATATAGTTTCTGTGAGATTATTTCAGGGCTGAGCTGCATGCAGCAGTGGAACAAACAAGCAACCTTCCTACAACAAAGAAGTCTTCCTCTATCAATACTTCCTCAGCTGGGGAGAGACTGTGAGCACCTCCCATCTCAGCACTGGACTGTAGATGAGTTTGCCCCTGGCAGGCCTCATTCAGGCTCCCACAGCTGAGTCCATGAATCAAATGATCTTCCCTTGTCCAGAAGACAGTTTTGTCCAGTTCTCTCCAACCGCTGGCTCTTATAATCTTTCCAACACCTTGTCCACAATGGCCCCTGAGCCTTGGGGAGGGGAAAAGAATGTCCCACTGTAGCTGAGCACAGTGATGTCTTTGTTGCACCTCTTGTGGGCTTCTGTAGTAACCACCCATCCACTGCACAAAGAACCTGCTCTGATAGCCTCACTAATCTTTGGATATAGAGATATAAATTAGAAAGCAGAATGATATTATATCCATTTAGCAAAATAATAACAGTAGGTTCATCCCTTGGGCCTATGAGCCCCTTAGTCGTAGATTCTTGGTCAGATTTACAGCATCCGGTCTGTTTCCTCCTATGGAGTAGGCCATAAGCCCAAATATAAATTAGTTGATTACCCCATAACATTCATGCCACTAATGCACACGTGGGAATATTTAGTACTGTAGCTCATGGGTTTACAACAAATACTGTTGAAGTATGAAGTCCATAAGCTACCCCAGGAGCATACATAGCCCCTTCTTTGAAAGCTGGCCAGCCAAGAGGAAGCTGCCTCCTGGTTAGTACCAACTTGATTTTTCCATGACCTGTGACCAAAGTGTGTGGTGTCTTCAACAACAGGATCTCACTATCAAGTTCTAGCAGACAACCAAAAACAATGGCAATACTGTAATGCTTTGGGGATCTCTGGGGCACTGCTGATCACTAGTTCAAGGGGAGGTTTCTCGTACTAGGCACTGGGTTTGCATTTTTCAGACAGAATCTCCCTCTATAGCCTGGGCTGGCTTAGGGTTAGGTAGCCCAGCCAAGCCTCCAACCATTGAGCCTTTGAAATGCCAGAATTACAGGTATGTACTACCACCCGTGGCCACACCTTCGGCTTCCTTTACTTAATTCAGGAATTCTCTAGGCATTCTAGTCTACTGGTAGGTTGTTTTAGCTTTGATTTTATTTTTATGATAAATGCTTAAATAAGCAGTACATGCAGATATAGAAATATACAGATAGGGAAATTCTCAGAATGCCAATCTGTGGGCTCCTGTTGTTTCCAAGGGAGCACAAGAATGGGGAGGGAGGGAGGGAGGGAGGGAGAGAGACAGGGAGGGAGGGAGAGAGAAGGAGGGAGAGGAGGGAGAGAGAGGAGGGAGGAAGGGAGTACTGAGTGGCTCAGCACAGCAAAGGTGCTCTCCTCAAGCCTGAAGACCTCGCCTTGAGTTTGATACCCTGAATTCACATAGAAAGAGAGGAGTGATCTCCTCATGCATACCATGACTGTGTGCCCCCCCACACAAACACATGTGCACACGCACAAAAATAAATAAGATGCCTTTTTGAAAAGGAAAGAAAAGATTCTGCTTATTCAGGAACTGGAGCAGTAGCCCAGGTTCTGGGTCCCGGCTTGAAGCTCTCTGGAGTTCCCTGGGTCATGTCTGAGGCAGCTGTATAGAGAGAGCAGGCAAGTGTACACTGAGTGACTCAGGGAGCTTCTGCTTTCCCAAATAAGTAGATAAACAGAAGACTTCAGTCTCCAGAGTCATTAATCGGATACTAAGGAGCACTGGCATATACACAGGGCCAGAGGAGAGCGTCAGTATAAATACATCAACAAGAACATATGTTTTGAACTGTCCAAAGAGAAATAAATTAATTAAATGACGTTTATGGAAATAATCACTTATCCCATAAACATATATGACCTGTTTTTTAATAGAGAGAGAGCCACTGATCCACCTGATGTGCTTTCGGGGTGCAAGTTTGTCAGCATGCCAAGGGCGACGAGCCTGTAGATCAGCTGAGGTTTTCTACTCAGGTGCCTAAGAAAGCACTTTCATTTGTTGACTAAAATAGCTGAGTAGTTAACCGAGTACATCTCATGTTCTAGAACAAACTGAGCTTCACATGCAACAGCACATAGTGCTGCTCAGCAGTGTTGAGCAACATCGTGAAAGGCCCAAGCCCACACCTCTGTGCCAATCTTCGTGGGAGACTGTCCTGTGATGCTGCTTCTGACCCCTGTTGGACCACTGACCTCTGGGAAAGTCTATCAGGTAATAGTCTGTTTGCTGTTACTGCTATTGTTGTTATTGTTTGGAAACAGGGTCCAACTATGTTGTTCCCAAGCTGACTTAAAACTCTTTTTTCTCGGTTTTTTGAGACAGGGTTGCTCTGTAGCTTTAAAGCCTGTCCTGGAACTAGCTCTTATAGACCAGGCTACCTCGAACTCACAGACACCCGCCTGCCTCTACCTCCCAAGAGCTGGGGATATTAAAGGTGTGTGCCACCACCGCACAGCTATGACTTGGGACTTTTTATGTAGCCCAGGCTAGTCTCAAATTTGTCATCTTCCTGCTGAGCCTCCTGAGCACTTGGATTCACAGGTCTGTGTGCCACTATACCCAGCTTCTATGAATAATCTTAAATACATTTTCAAATACACAGAAACATCTGAACACTAATAATACTTTAAATATAGTTACCAAACATTAATCTCTTAAAATGAACCTGTGACAAGACTAGATAAGACTTTTTTACTAACAACATCAGGACACTCAACTATCGTCATTTCAAAGGAGTAATGACTGTAGGTGATATTTGGAGACATCTTCCAGAAGCAGACAAACACATTTCTATGTAAAGCTGAGAAGTTGATCTCATGGGAGTGGGGGGTAGACTGGTAGTCCAGGAAGGCCGAGAAAGGAGGGTGGACTGGAATGGGTGATGGGCATAGGAGTGTGACTGGATAGGAGGAATTTCTCCATGGAGCATAGTTGAGTGGTTATGGTTGCAGCAACTAATTTTATATTTCAAATGATTGTAGAAAGGATTTTAAATATTCCTAACACAGAGAAATAATACACTAGGAAACTGGTAAATATACTAATGTCCCGATCTGATTACTCATTGTGCATCTAACACATAGGATGACCAAATGCCATACCAGTTCTACAGATGCATCCAATTATTACAGGTCCATTAATGATAAAAATAAAAACATGTATTTTACATGAGTCTGCATGTGTGTATTACTATGTGCATACAAGTACATATGTGTGTGCATGCATGAGGCCAAATACTGATGCCAGAGTCTTGCCCCTTTCCACCCTTAGTCATTGAGCCAGGGTCTCCCAGTGGAAACCAGAGCTCACAGATACTAGTCTAGCTAACCAGTTTATCCCAGGGTTCCTTCTGCACCTTCCAAAGGCCACTGCCCTATGGCACGTACACAGGTGCTGGGAACTCTTGTACAAAGTTTCCCACTGAACCATCTCTCCAGCCCCATATTTAAAACATGTGTGTGTATGTGTGTGTGTGTACGTGTGTTGTGGTGTGTGTGTGTGTGTGTGTGTGTGTGTGTGTGTGTTGATCTGTCTCTATCAAAATACTAAGTCCCCAGATTCTGACTACCTCCATGCCGGTCTCTTGATTTCAGAAATTCTTCTCTCTAAACTTATACTGAAATTTGATAAATTATGTAAATGACTTAAACCATCAATGTCTCCGTGGCTTCACCTTGATTTTACCTAAGGAGAAAAATGAGCTGAGTTGAAATTGAATAGCAGAATTAAAATTTACCATTTTAATCATTCACAGTCAGGGGCGTAAATGCCACAATGTTTGCGACATCACCACTGTCTGGTTGCCTGGTTTCCCATCGCCCCCACGATGTCTCATATTCAATAGGCAGGCCGCTCCTTACTCCCATCCCCCCAGGTGCTTAGAAACCACTGATTTCCTGTCCCACCAATCAGCTCCTCTGGTTACTCCGATGACTGGAATGACTTGGAGTTTGTTTTAGGAGCTGCTTCCTTTGCTTGACCTGGGAAGTTCTAGCCTCTGTGTCTTGGGGAAGGTGGAAATAGGAAGCAGAAATGGGAAGCAGAACTGCTTTTTGGTCATAGAAGTATTTGTAGGGAGTCTGAAGAACTCAATTTTTTCTGCCTTACTATTTTATCGAGGACTTAGATAACACAATCTTTTTCATCTGCTCCAGAAAGTCTGCTCTGTGTGGCTCTTCTATGGCGTTCCACGCTGACCACAGCTGGCTTCAGGTCAGGGCTGAGAATGTGAGTGGTGTCAGGAGGGCCATTCTTCCCCTAGGGAGGCCTCCTTCCCAGAAAGTGGCCAGACAAGACCCCATTGGTCTTAAGGTCACATAGCCTGAGGGACCCAGTGGTGTTTATTGCCAGACACTTACTAACTTACTAAGGATAAAAGCAAGCCATCTTTGGCAGCAGTAAAAATTATTCATGGATTTTATTTTAAAGGGACATAATTTACAAAGAGAAAAAAAGAAAGGAAAAGACAGTCACATCAATTCCAGAAATCCTTTCCAGATGAAAATTTCTACCCCTTGTGATACATATGGCACCATATTCATGGCCCGAGGAGCACAGCTTACTGGGTTTTGCTCGGAAAACCAGTTTGCTACAAAGTGGTGCACAGAATGAACGAACATGCAGCATTTGGAGGATGAACCTTGATGACCTACCAAGACTTTGTGTCTTCTGAAGCTGGCTGAGAATGGAGGGGCTTGGCAGAAAGGACCTGAAGGCTCTGAAAATGGACGCCTCACAAGTGTGGGGGTCCCCCAGGGCCAGCTCTCAGCACTGCAGCCCTTGCAGGCCTGTTTCGGGGCTCCTAGGTCTCACTTGCTGTGCCCTGCAATTGTTACTTGATCTGATGTAGGTCATTAAGAAAGAACTTAGTGGTTTATTTTGTTTTAGCTTCTCTCTTAGTACTCATCTCTCTCTTTTTCCCTAATAGCCAAACACGAATACACTGCAAATCATTTTAACCTCTAACTGACGCTACTTACACACTTGTGATCATCAAGTGTGGACTCTTCCTCAAAACGGGCTCATGTTGTTCTGCTTCCTGCTTCCTGACATGGACCATTCTTCCTACTGTTTATCCCGTACTGACTTTTCTTAGATGTAAATCATATACAAAGGTGCTACAGCGACTCAATAACACAGGTCCATGCGAGGGTGAGAGGGAGCATCGCAGGCTTCATCTCGACAACAGAAGGCTTTGCAAAGTGTTCTTTCCCCCTCAGAACTTTCTGGACTCTGTACACAGAAACTCAACAGACTCCAGTTACAAATTCACCATTGGCTTCCTTTAAATGATTACAGCTTCCTTTTCATGAGAACCCTCATTCTTATGCTATAAACATTCAATGCGAAAGATGTGACTACCAGAACGTGCCACTTAGCTTGAACAAGTCTACCTGCAATTTGTCCACACATGTGAATGATGTCCAATATAAGCAGTCAGTAACCTGCTAAGGATTTTCAAAATAGCTCTGGCATTCAGTTAGGAGATGAAACAAGCTTAGTCTAATACAAGACTGATAGAATGAAACCATCTTTCCTCCTCCCCCTTCTGGTTTCTCTTTGTGTGTGCACACACGCACGTAGTATGTTAGAGGGAGTGTTTCATGAGAGAAGGAGAGATGAGAGGAGGGTAGGAAGACGGGAGAGACAGGCAGAGGCCAGCTTTATAGGCCAGGCTGGCTTGATGCTCCTTGTGCCTCTACGTGAAGTCTACATGCTGAGACTATGGGCACATGCTAACAACAGAGTTCCTTTCACGTGCTGGGACAGTGGGCACACTGCTAACAACAGGGTTCCTTCCACATGCGGGGACTGTGGGCACTACTGCTAACAGGGTTTCCTTGCTAATACTAAACATCATTCCAAAATAAGACCCAGAAAGATCTGGAAACTGCAGCAGTGCTGTTGAAGGAAGTATCTCAACCTTCCAAAGCAACATCTCTAAAGATGACATTAATTTGAATATATGGGCTTTTCTTTCCTGAGAAAAACGGGACTATTTTTAACCTTGCTTGATTTTCACACACTATATTATTATTAGTTGCTAAAGGCAGTTTGGCTCAGTTGGCTCTTTTTCAGCTTGGTGTGAAATCCGATTTATCTATAACTCCATTTTTGGACTGAACAGAAGTAGAAAATCTTCAAATGCATTGTTAAAACATACATGGATATATAATATCAAAACAAGTCATATTCTATGCACAACTGATATGTATAAACATATACATGATTTGTATACATCCATAATAATTAAATTAAACATAAATATATATATGTATATGAACAAAGTGTTTCAAATATTAGCTCTCTCGCCATATGCTTTTAGGGGCTGGTTTCCAGTACTAACTGTGTTAATCATGCCTATGACTGGGTTAGAAGAGAAGACATTGAGTTTGGAGGTGAAGTCAATGGAAACAGCTGCTGGATGTCCTCTGGCTTCTCTCTGTTCCCATGTCCTCGTGATTGCCTGGAAAGAATTCAGACTAGACATGCAGAGCAGAGTGCAGAGACTTTACCCTCAGGTGATGTGGAGAACACTCATGGAAGAGAGTGGGCAGTGGCCTGAGACCATTGTGCTGCTGTTTTTCAAAAAGTCCCTGAAAAGGGGCCAGAGAGATGGTGTAGACTTAGGCTTGATTCCCAGAACCCACATGGCAGTTCATAACTATCTGTACTCCAGTTCCAGGAGATCTGACGCCCTCTTCTGGTATCCCTCAGGAACTGCATTCGCTCTTGGTGCACATATACACATGCAGGCAAAACACATAATAAATCTTAAAATGTTTAATTAAAAGCAGACCATTTTATTTAATTCATAAAGAGAGAGGGGCAATTCTATGTCATTTTTCTTTCCTAGACAAACCTCATGCTAGGTTACAATCTTACAAGCCTGGCAGTGCCACCCACACAGGGCAGAGGCACAAGCCAGGCCCCATCCTTCTGGCTATAATAAAAAACTGGCAAGTTTCTGTTCCTGGTTACAGCTGTTGATTTTGAGAGATGGGTCAATCGTTGATGTTCTCAGAGCGGCTAATAGCTATGGAATAGCATGTGTGAGACCCAAGCGCCACCAGCACCCATATACAAAGGAAGGCATACATCGGAAATGCTAGATACTGTATAAGTTAGTCTAAAATCATTTTATGTTAAGACATTCACAAAGGGCATATATAAAGAAACTTGTGTTTTGTTTCTTGTTTTTCTATCAACAGTGAAAAGGCAGAAGGGCACACCACACACTGGACATTATCATATACTGAGGGCTGAACCTGTTATGAATTCCATGGCCTCTGCATCTCTCAGCTAAGGATGAGGAGAACAAGCATTGAAAGAGCCAACAGTGGCAGCCCTGACTGCTGAGAGAGCAATCACCTGCACTGAGCTGGAGGAAAAGGCAAAGGCCAACACCCGTGTTTCAGGAAATGACACAGCATCTTCTGGATCACGTCTTTTGCTTCCCTTAAGCAGAGGCTGCCATTCCTTCCAACTGCCTTTCCACCAATCTCAATAATTCTCTTGTCATACTTTTCCAAAAACGAAACAGGGCAATTACTTCCCGATCTAGAAGAATAAAATGTTCTATGAATTTTTATCTTGTTGTTTAAACAGCAAGCTTTTGGCACCCATGGTGTTTGGGTAGGGCATTTTTAAAGATAAGGCAAGCTAAATAAAGAACTGCTGAAGCCATAGAACAAAGGAAACTCAGGACTTCTAGTGAAATGAGACCCAGAGACTTTAAACATCTAAGGGGCAAAGGTGACAGATTTCCATCAAAGAAAGAGTAAGGGGGGGGCCTTCATGTAAAGCATGGGGTGGGGTTGAGACTGTGGCAAGATTTTTCATTTGACCTTAGAGACTATGTCGCTGTGACTTTGTTTTGAAGTGTTTTCTACTGTGTTGCTGTGTTAATGGCTCTAGTATATGAGCACTAGCCCCTGGCTCCTCTTATCGGCCTGCCTTGGGCTTAGTTTCCATCACCTCACATCCTATCAGTTGCAGTTTGAAAGGAAAACAAACTATTTCAGATTAAAAATAATGTTTTTATTCCCATATTCTTAAAGAGTTAAAAAAAATCAGAGTAAACATAAGCAACCAACAATTTACTAATATTTCATGTTTTGTGTCTTAGTTGTGTTGAGCAGGGCCATGGACGAAACACTGTGCAAATCCTCCAAACATTAATCAGAAATGTGGTTTGTTGGGCCTCTGAGAGTCCCCACATTCGCTTGCATAGGACGCTGCCTCTGCCCTTCCTGTTTTCTGCTCAGGCCTACAGTGTTTTCACAGCACAAGGATACACAGAAATTTGCGTTCAGGGCTCATCTCTCGGAGTCTGCAAGAGAAAGCAGAGAACATCATTGTCTTCCTCTTCCAAGAGAGCGCATTCACCAGAGGGTGCCGAGAGGGAGGGTAGGTCCCTCCCAGCCACACATTGCCCTCTGGAACCCAGACTCAGCCTTCCCAGGGGGGAGAAGACAAACCGGCTTTTTGCAGTTCTAGGTACAATTCCCACAACCCCCTAGTCACAGATATTGACATTTTGGAAAAAAAGAAAAGGAAAAAAATGCTTTGAAAAAAAAGTTGAAATGTTTATGTTTTTAAAATAAATATTGCACTATCTTGGATTTTTTTAAAAATAGTTTATCCAACAGCAACTAGATAGTCTAGGAAACGAACTTCCAACGGGGTTTTCTAGTCTTTTCTTTTTCTAGCAGGGAAGTCCTTCCAACCAGCAGAACTGACCGGTGAGTTTAAGGCCCTTTTCTCTAGAAAGTGCTGCAGCCAACCTCTTGGATGTTATTTTTTCTTGAATAACCAATCTGTAAATCATAGTAAATTTGAGATTATTTTTCGTAAAGTGTTTTCCTTTTTCCTTGTGCTATTTCCTTCCGCAGACCTCGCGGATCCTCGGAGCCCGGCCTGATTCCGCTGTGGAACTACAGCGCGACCTGGTGGTCATTTCTGTTCCCTGCCACGGTTTGCGGGTGTTGAATGCCGAAAGACAGGAAAGCACTGCGGTGTCCAAGCCAGCGGAAAACAACCAGCGAATAATCCATAGTACCGCTCTCCAAGCATAATCACCATGCAAGGAACTTTTAAAGTGTTTAATAGCAATATTCCTTTTAAATAATACTTCGGGACGATTGCTGGTGCGTCGTTACATCAACAGAATCGTTAGACTTCCTATTCTTCACAATTCTTTTCTTTCTATGGAGACTGGGGACAGGATACTCACTATGGATCCCAGGCTGTACTAGGGACTGGCTATGTGCACACAGGCTGGCTTAGGACTCACAAAAGATCCTCTGCCTCTGCCTTCCTGAGTGCCGCTAAGCCTGGCCTAACACTCCCCTTTTCCTGACTTCTGCATTTATCTACGTAATGATTTCTTTAGCTATTCTTATGCAAAGACCTTACAAAAGAACTTAAACTAAGTAGTTGTCAACTGTGGGAGGAGTCTTCTCCTTGTATATAGGAAAATGTTCAAAAGAAAGAACATGCCTTTGTCCTGGGACTTTGTTATAGTTTTCAAATTCTAGAAAATTTGATTTATTTCATTCTGCAAAGCATGCCTCAGCCTCCCAAAGGAGTGCTGGCTTCTAAAATGCCCATGGCTGGAAATGCTAAGGGATTTGGTTTCAGTTTTTTTGCAGGGATGGAGACAGAATTTCCAAAGCAGTTATCAGAGTGGCCTGCCTAGCCTCGTTCACTGTTGCTGTTGCTGTTGCTGTTGTTGCTGTTGTTGTTGCTGCTGTTGCTGCTGTTGTTGTTGTTGCTGTTGTTGTTGTTGTTATTTGTTGCTGTTGTTGTTGCTGTTGCTGTTGTTGTTGTTGCTGTTGCTGTTATTATTGGTGTTGTTTTATTTTGTTTGCTCATTTCTTTGTCTTGAGATAGCGTCTCTGTATCTAACTAAGCCTAGACTGGTGTCAAATTCAAAGTCTTACTGCCTCAGTATCTTGAGAGCTGGAATTACAGGAATCCATTCTGCAGAAAATGAGTGGTTTTAAGTAAGCTCCTTCACACACACATTAGTTTGCTAAACTTGAAATACATCAGAAGTTTCCTCTTTGCTGTAATGTGCAGATTCAAACCGGGGAATCCCAATTATCTGCTCTTGTTGTGGGGTACCCACCAGAGATTTCTCAACATGGGTTTAAGCCAATGGGAAGCCCTTATAAGCCAGTAGGTGTACAGAGGTGTACAGGACCCCACTGTAGAAACCGGAGCTTTCTCAGTGTGGACAGAGAAACCACGTTCCAATCAACAAGAACAGTTAGCCAAAAGGCAAAGTGAGTACATTTAGGGACTTCGCCTGATCTATGGCCTTTGATGGCTAAGGTCCTTTGTTTGGGCAGATGCGCTGTCCGTCCCCATGCTGATTTACAGCCTGAATGGCACTTCCATCATGGAGTCCAGTGAAGCACTGGGGCCCTCTCACCCTCTGGCCAGCATTTCTTCACCGTGATCACGACAGCCTCCTTTGCTCCGCTTCTTCTTTTCCTCTCACCGATATCAGCTTCAAACACACGGGAACACGTGAGACCTAGCATCACTCCCTCCGGCTGGTCAAACGGACACAGCTGAAATGTGCTGACGTCGAGAAAGACTCGGGCTACATATGCTCCTTACAAGTTACTGCATCTAGGTGGAAAGAAGCCACAAAATGAAGAAAAGGTTTTAGAAAAATTCACTACAGATTATCAAAATCACAGCTATGCAGTCAACCTGTGCGCACAGTGGCTTTTTCCACCATTGGCAAAATATTGCCAGTAGAAAGAACTTTGGAAGATCTGTCATGATTCTCGGTTCAAGCGCCTCCCATGAGAATTCAATCTGAGATGCAGACAATACTACAACCATGTTTGGATGTGTGTGTATGTGTGTGTGCATGTCTGTGAATGTGTGTGTGTGTATGGTCTGTGTGTGTGCACGTGTGTGTGTGTGCATGCATGTGTTTCATGTCTGGTATGTGCATGTGTGTATGTCTGTCTGTGTGCATGTGGATGTGTGTGCATGTGTGTGTATGTGTGTGTGCATGTGCGTGTGTGTGCATTGCATGTGCAACATGTGTGAGTGTGCATGTGTGTGCTTGTATACGTGTGTGTGCACGTGCATGTGTGTGTGTGTGTGTGTGTATGTGTGTGCATGTGTGTACTATGAGGTATACAGCAGAGGAAAACTTACTCAGACCTGGGGTCAAATCACTAGAAGTCTCTATTAGCTGGCTGGTGACTACACTGGGCATCTGGGACACAGAGCAGTCCTGAGCCTTTCTCAGGTGAGCTTTGAAACATGATGACCACATCTGGGGTGGACACAACCTCAGTTAACAAGAACAATTAGCCAGAAGCAGAACTACAGTAGCCCAAAGCCAGGTTAGTACACTTAGAGAATTCCCCAGAACTATGGACTTTGATGGATTGGATCTTTGTTCTTGTTCTGGCAGGTGTTGCTGCCTATGTGCTGGGTTTCAAGGCCTGAATGGTCTTCCATTGTTGGAGTCAATTGTGCTAAGTTTAGGGGGCCCCTGTCACAATTTGGTGTGTGTGTGTGTGTGTGTGTGTGTGTGTGTGTGTGTGTGTAAAATCTTTATTTACATGTCTATATTATAATATAAATATATATATATACTAGAAATATAGAATATACATTTATATATACATTAACATAAATATAAACATATAGTGTGTTAATTTTATATAATATGCATGTTGCATTATATATTTCACAATATATATCATATATTATATTATATTTAAAATAAATTTTAAGATGCTAAAAAGTGTGTAATAAAATGCTAGATATTAAATTTATATTTATATATGCATTTTGTTGTAAATATATTCTATGCAATCTTTTTGAGACGTCGCAGATAGCCAAGAGTGACTTTGAACTTCCAATCCTCCTGCCTCTATTTTCCAAGTGCTAGAATTATGAGTCGTTGACTGCCGTGTCTGATATTTTCATTGCTGGGGAATGAAATCAGAACTTCCTGCATGCTAGGCAAACACTCTACCCACAAAGCTACAGCCCCACTATAGGGCTCACTTTTGCTACATGAACTCCCTTAAACGTAAGTCTACATTCTCTTTCAAACTGGCAAAATGTTCAGAGGAGTCTCAGAGCAGGTGCACCTAAACCCAATACTCAAGAGGCAGGAAGATTGTGAGTTCGAGGGCAACTTATGCTACATAGTAAGTTCGAGTCTGGCCTGCATGGGCTTTCATCTTAACCATCCTCTCTTACCGCATAGACATCTCAGTGTCCCCTCCTGCAGAAATACCCTCCTATCTTCTGTGAGAGATTTATTCCTCTGTCCTGTTGGGGGGTGGACCTCCTGGAAGGATCCTTTGGTTACTACTGTCCTTTATTAGAGTTGTCTGAAGAGGCAGGGGTCAGAGGCTGCTGAAGCTTCTTAGGAATTTTCTTCATCAAGGTATTTGAAAAGTCTCCAGGTCCAGTTGGCTCAGGCACAGATTAGCCGCATGATCTACAAAAAGTTCTAGTCACGTCTCTGTGTTCCTTTGAATTACTGGGTCCAGCAGAAGGTAATGCTGGACTCTCAAACTTGGGAAATACGTTTTCTCCTCAAGAAAGACCAAAATCTGCATGTTTTTCTTTTGTAACTAACAAACAGCATTATGCAAGGTGTCTGAGGTGTAAATTGGCAGTCCATAGACATTAAAACCTCTGTGTGCTCCCAGGAGTCCACAGGCATTGAAAGCTCTGTGTACTCACAGTGGAACAGCATTAATTCCGTATGGGAACAGTCCTAGAGGATACAGGCTTGCTAAACTCTCACAAAGAGTTTCACAGAACACAGAGAGAAAACGATAAGAGCCTTTAAGCATCTTGGAGTCTTGCATGTAGGTGCAAGGAAGCCTGTGCTCTATTAACACAGCTTAAGAAACATCATTGATACTGGGAAAGTGTTTCGTGGGTGGTCCCAGTTCATATCAGCA
This sequence comes from Arvicola amphibius, assembly GCF_903992535.2. Lineage (NCBI taxonomy): Eukaryota > Metazoa > Chordata > Mammalia > Rodentia > Cricetidae > Arvicola > Arvicola amphibius. The sequence goes on along the minus strand of NC_052061.1, from coordinate 19,810,178 downwards.
GCCAACCCTGGTATGCTTGTAGGCTGAAATTGCACAACAAGAAGAAAAAATCTTGATTTATTTGCATCCCTTTGTCCCACTTCCTTGAACTTCACCTTAAAAAGCCCCTTATTCTTGGGGGCTGAAGTCACAGCAACTCCAGCTGCATGGGGCACCCCCTACATACCACATACACATGAGCATAAACCAACACAGATGCACACATAACTAAAATAAAACTTGCTCCTCAACCAAGGAGTGAGACAGATTTGGGGTCACTGTCTTCTATCTCCTCCAGCTTTGCAAGCAGAGCTGCCTCCCCTCTTAGCCTGAGCTCAGTTTCATCCCCTCGCCCTGTTGGTCAAGAGCCAGACGGGCACACTGTCTTTCACAGGACACTCTCTTATCTAGCCACCTCAGTCACCCTTATAGAGAAAGGATTAGCATCGCCACTTAGATTAGAAAACTCAGTCTCCAGGATAAAAACACTGCTGCTCCAAACCCCTTAAGCTATTGAGTGGCAGGGGCTTCCTGTTCCAAAGCAGGCCCCTCCATAAGACTGTGACTCCGTGGACAAACGTACCTACTGCAAGAATATTCCAAGGAGAGTGGGGGAAGGATGGAAGTCTTTTCCCCGCATTCCAGCTAACTAACTGAAACACTCTCGCTTCTGTAAACAAGAGCATCCTTCTCAGCTTTCCAAGTCTCATATTTTCTGAAAAAGAACAAGAAACCAACATCACCCTGAGGTACCCCTGGGCCTTACTAGGGCTATTTTTAGCTAAGGGACTCTCTAGCAAGCAAACCTTTGCCAATTTTGAGCCACAGATTCTTTTGGGAAGTCTGACCCCCTTTTCAATCTTTAAGTGTACACTAAGAAGGCAACAACTGCTTTTCAAATAAAAATTCCAAAAAGGTTTTGTTTGGTTGGTTCACTTGGTTTGTGTTTTTAGACAGGTATCACTGTGTAGCCTGCCTAGCCGGGAACTCTGCACATAGCCCAGGCTGGCCTAAACTCACAGAAGATCCACCTTTTTCTGCCTCTGCCTCAAGTTCTGGATTAAAGGAGTGCACCAACCACATGGCCTCCAAAGAGCAGTAAGTAGAAGAAACGACATTCACATGTCATACAATGAAGATGCCCGTGATTTTTATTGCCTGGATCAATGTCTCTGTGATGTGTCACCTATGTTATACTTTTTGTAGATGACATATTTTCAGGGCTGGGTGAGATGGCTCCACTGGGACGACACATGCTTCCCTGGGACCCACACAGTGGGAAGAGAGATCCAGCCCCACAAGTTGTCCTCTGATGCCCATGAGAAATCTGTGGAACATGTGCACACACGCACAACAAATAAATATAGAAATTTTAAAAAAATTAAATAACACATTTCAGTTTAATATTAATGAAATATATGTGTGTGTGTTTCCATGTGATTTTTATCCAAACTGTTCTTAAGTGACTCAGCCAACGTTAAACCTTTTCTGAGACCACGTTAGATAAAAAATTTCTTAAATTCTGTCCCAAAACACTTACAACCATGTAGTAATAGTTCTCTACTAACAGGTGGGGCTGCATTTTGCTTTAATATAGTCTGATGTGCATAAGGCAAAGTTCCAAAAAATAATTATGAGTATACGGCAAATAATGATGCTACAAACTAGCCTTGTCTGAACCTTAGGCCATTAATGAGCAAAGGATACTGGACCTCTGTTAATTCACTATGCAAGGAAAAAAAACACTCACCACAATTTTGAGCCAAATTTGAAGCAAGCTTGATTTTTATTGGGGTGTAACCCGAGATGTGGCCCAGTGACTGCCTCCTAAGTCAGGTTAGAAGAACATCACTGAGGTCGCCTTCTTAGGCCCCTTTTAAGAAGTAAAATCACAGGTGGTAGTAGCAAAGCAAGTTTCACAGAAGCAAGACAATGGAGCAATGAGGAAATACAGAAATCGCAAAAGATCTACAGCTGCAACCATGTGGTCCACCATGTGATTAGGAAAGGTTGGGGTGACCAGGGAAGGGTCAGGGATGCTTCTCAAAAACAAGTCAAGGGCATGAGTGGGGGGCAGATCAGGTTGCAGGAAGCAGCAGACTTTGAAATGGAAAACTCAGCTTTCACAGCACATGGAAACTTACTTTTACTTTAACAATATAGCACAAAATGGAGTCAGGTGGGTTCCTCACCTACAGCAATAGTTCAGTATGAAACCTCGTGCCACAGCAGCTACTCCAGACCCCATCTGCAATTGCTCTGAAACAGTTCACTAAACTTGAAGTGTGTGGCATAAGTCTTGCCTCTCCAGCTCCATTACGGTTTAGTTTAAAAGTTTCTCCATGCATTTGGTTTGCAACCTTCACTTGAAACCAGATATTGTGACCTTCCTATTGTGACAAGAAGCCAAGTCTCAGGCAATCACAGGCAGCCAGCTGTGCAAAACTCTGCTCAAACAAGACAGACCTGAAGTGGAAGCAACTGGACTTGATCTATAATCACACACTTCCTCCTGTAGCTGCTTCCTTGTACGATCACTGGCCTGTGATAGAACGCATGCCTGGAGCACAGTAAGGAGAGCCTTATGATCCGTGGCTTGAAGGGGACCTGGCCCAGGGCAGCTGGGGAAAGCACAGGAGCAGCCTTGGCTGGAAGCGTCAGGCTGTGGACGGTTTGCTCACTTCTGGGAGAATAAAACAGAGACAGGACAGGAAGTTGAGCCAGGCTATAAACTTCAAGGATTGCCCAGCAACCCACTTCCTGCAGCTAGTCCTACCTCCTCCATGTTCCAAGCCTCCAAAAACAATGCCACCAGATGGAAAAAAGCATGAGCCTGGGAGACACTTTTCATTCAGCCATAACATTTTAGGTTGGTTTGGTTTGGGTTTTGGTGGATGGTGGAGTCTCACATATTCTAGGCTGGCCCCAAACTTACTCAGTAGCCAAAGATAACTTTGAATTGTGTGTGTGTTGTTTGCTATATGTTGAGATACATTCTTAGGACTTTTATCAGGAAAAGATAATGAATTTCTTCTATCTCCTTCTTCTTCTTCTGTTTTTTTTTTTTTTTTTTTTTTTTTTTTTTTTTTTTTTTTTTTTTTGCAAAGTCAGTCAGGCGGTGGCAGTGCACACCTTTAATCCCAGTACTAAGAAGGCAGAGGCAAGCGGATCTCTGTCTGAAGTCAGCCTGGTCTACAGAGCAAGTTCCAGAACAGCCAAGGCTACATAAAGAAACCGAGTCTGATAAAACCAAAACAAACAAAACAAATCTTAGACAGGGTCATGTTGTGTAACTGACTGTTCTGGAACTCACTAAGTAGAACAGGACAGCCTCAAACTCAGAGATCTGCCTTCCTCCATGCTGGGATTAAAGGTGTGCACCACCAAGTCCAAAGATACTAAACTTTTTCCAAATGCCTTTCCTGTGTATTTTGGGAGTATCACGCAGTTCTGTCTGCAAGTTCTCATGTTGTATTGTGTTAACGAGGAGCTGTGAGCTTGTGGAGGTGTCACGGTGGCTTGCTTTCTGGTCACATTGCATCATCAGGAAACAGACAAAAGAACGTGTGTACTCAGCACATTTCTCCATTTTATTCATTCT